>NC_073691.1:173697071-173997071 GCF_029784155.1 Uranotaenia lowii
AACCCAATGGAGGACAATTGCTCCGATTATTGGACGTACGGCAGCACAGTGTCTGGAACGGTACGAGTACCTCCTGGATCAGGCCCAGCGGAAGGAAGAAGGGGAAGATGCGGCGGATGATCCGAGAAAGTTGAAACCCGGCGAGATTGATCCCAATCCAGAGACCAAACCGGCTCGACCAGATCCGAAAGACATGGATGAAGACGAACTGGAAATGTTGTCGGAGGCTAGGGCTCGATTGGCCAACACTCAGGGAAAAAAGGCTAAACGTAAGGCAAGGGAGAAGCAACTGGAAGAAGCTAGACGTTTGGCAGCTTTACAGAAACGACGAGAATTGAGAGCAGCCGGTATTGGATTGGGCAACCGGAAACGAAAGTTGAAGGGTATCAATTATAATGAGGAAATTCCATTCGAAAAGGCTCCAGCTCCTGGATTCTATGATACTTCGGAAGAGCATGTGGTTCCGATTGCCGCGGATTTCTCGAGTTTGAGACAACAAACTTTGGACGGGGAGTTGCGAACCGAAAAGGAAGCCCGAGAACGCAAGAAGGACAAAGAAAAGATCAAGCAAAAGAAGGAAAATGAGATCCCATTGGCCATGCTTCAAAATCAAGAACCTGCCAAAAAGCGTTCTAAGCTGGTACTACCAGAACCGCAAATATCTGATCAGGAACTGCAACAAGTGGTCAAATTGGGTCGAGCTAGCGAGATCGCGAAAGAGGTTGCTTCCGAATCTGGAGTTGAGACAACGGATGCTTTGTTGGCAGATTACAGTATAACCCCACAAGTTGCAGCCACTCCCAGAACTCCAGCACCAGTCACCGATCGTATTTTACAAGAGGCTCAAAATATGATGGCTTTGACACATGTTGATACACCCTTGAAAGGAGGTGCGAATACTCTTTTAGTTCAGTCTGATTTCTCAGGAGCTTTACCACAAAGCCAAGCAGTGGCCACACCAAACACAGTTTTGGCCACACCGTTTCATTCGCAGCGGGGTCCAGATGGATCTGCTACTCCCGGAGGATTTCTTACTCCTGCTTCGGGAGCCTTGCTACCCGTTGGGGCAACACCTGGTAGCCAGTCAGGTGTAACTCCAAGTCTTGTGCGGGATAAGTTAAATATAAACGCCGAAGACACGATGTCTGTCACTGAAACGCCCGCTGCTTACAAAAATTATCAAAAACAGTTGAAATCTTCGTTAAAGGAAGGCCTAGCGTCGCTTCCTACGCCGAGGAATGATTACGAGATTGTAGTTCCGGATAACGAGATAGACGAATCAGCCGATACTGGAGCAGATCAGTTGCCAATGGTTGCAGACCAAGCGGATGTTGACGCACAACGCAAACAAGCGCAGGTTGCACGGGAAGCCAAGGAACTATCTCTTCGTTCTCAGGTCATTCAGCGGGATCTTCCTAGACCGCTGGAGATCAACATGACTGTTCTGCGTCCACCGAACGAAATGCATGGTCTAGCCGAGTTGCAGCGGGCCGAAGAACTTGTCAAACAGGAAATGGTCAAAATGCTCCACTACGACGCTGTTCGAAATCCGATAAGCAACCTTCAAGCACCACCGCCAAAAAAGAATCCCCTTGCTCAACACCTTTCGTATCTGGAACAGTTTCCCTACGAAGATATTGATGAATCGGATCTGGATCAAGCACGCGATATGTTGAAGGAAGAAATGACCGTCGTTAAAGCCGGAATGGCCCATGGAGATCTTTCGTTGGAAAGTTATACGCAGGTCTGGCAGGAATGTTTGGCACAGGTTCTCTATCTTCCCAGTCAAAACCGTTATACTCGTGCTAATTTGGCCAGTAAAAAGGACCGTATTGAGTCCGCTGAAAAACGACTTGAAATCAATCGCAAGCAAATGGCCAAAGAAGCCAAACGGTGTGGTAAGATAGAGAAAAAACTTAAAATCCTAACAGGTGGCTATCAAGCCAGGGCTCAAGCTCTGATTAAACAATTTGGGGATACCAACGAACAGATTGAGCAGAATCAGATCGCACTGTCTACGTTCAAATTCTTGGCTACCCAGGAAGACTTGGCCATCCCGAAGCGGCTCGAATCGCTTACCGAAGACGTGATGCGCCAAACAGAACGAGAGAAAACACTTCAGAAACGCTACTCTCATTTGCTGGAAGAATTTCGTGAGCTGTTCCGGGAGGAAACCCAGTCACATCAACGGGAGCAACCGAGAGTTCACGTTGCCCTGCAAAATGGTCGACGGGAACCGTGCATGGAAGAGGAATCACAAGAAGAAGAGCATCCGACCCATCGTGATTCTGACCGAGGGGAAGAAAATGAAGAGTTGGAACAACGGGCTAATGGACGGTTCGAGGAGGAAGCTGAAGATGGTTCGGTGGATGAGGCTGAACACGATGAAGAGCATGAAACCGAGCAACAAGAGCAGCGGGTTGATGAAGATCACGGCGCCGAGGGTGAGCAGGTGCAGGACGATGCCATGGACTACCAACAAGATGACGACGACGACGACGACGACGAAGGGAATGAGGATTGAGCTATTTGACTATAATCTTCTCAAAGTACTACCACATTAATGAATTACAAGAATAAAGTAACAGTTCCACATTAAAAGAATATCTTCCACGTTCATTTCAATAAGGTTCTAGAAAGCGTGTTTCCAGAGTGTTAATTTATAGTATATGGTTCAGATAATCGAATTAACGGGGTTTGAACAGTCAAGAAACCAAAGTATGTCGTTTAACTATTTTCGCATAACATGAGTCCCATGTGAAAAACTGCAAGACAAATAAAAACGCTTGTAAAGTTAGAAACTTGCTTCCGAGAAAACGATCTTATCCAATACATTATTTCTCGCGTGAGTTTTCATTACGTCGTATGAAACATCTTAAGAACTCACAGAATACTGCTGCAAAAGTTATCAAAACAACTTAAAAATTTGTATTTCACATATAGAATATGTTGTCGAGGCTACAAACATTCTAAATGGAAAGAAGTTTCGAATAGTTTATGTCAGTTTTTGTATTTTTTTTTCGTAATAAAACTCTTTGTTTACATTTTGTTTCATATGACTTAATGAAATTTCACGCGAGAAGCTTAGTTAGAAAGCACCTCAAAAACTACTTTTGATTAAGTTTGCAGTTATACCAACTGGTATTAACAGAGAAATTACAATAAATTACCTACATATGTGACTCATACGAAAATATTCTTTGGCATTTTCCTTCATATTATTTAGCAAATTCGCCAGCAACGAGTGCTGATTACAAAATGCAAACTCCAACAACCAGAGAACGGATATTTCTTTCGACTCTATTTATTCCAAACGAGAGGGCTGTGATTGTAGCTTTTTTATCCTCAAAATACATAAAACAGTCTTCTGTAGGCTCTGAGTTACGTCATATTTGGGACAGTTCCGGTGGAATCGTTACCACGCCCAAGAATCGCCCACATCGATAAATCACAAAGTAGAATCGTCCACAGTTAACTTAAGTAGTACTCTTACACGCTAGGAAGCTACACGACACATACTATTCTCGTAAGTAGAAAATAATCAATAAGATTAACCAAATCTGTCTGTTATACTTTTGGTCACTTTTTTCCTCACAATGTTGATAAGGATACAATCCTCTGTTTGGTTTTGTCGTCGTAGCAAATAAATCACTATATGCATCATAAAACATGTTTCGATCTCTTAGCTCGGTATTTTTTCCGTGTCACTAGCCCAGTTGACCACCGGTGGTCATCAAATTAATCTTCGATAAAAAGAAGAAAAAACAGTTAGCTTGTTAAGGTGTTTCCAACCTGTAGAAAGGTAAAAAAAAACTGGTATGAAAATATCGTTTTGGAGAATTATTATCGTATAACTTACTTCAACCCGATAAGATCGGGGGTAGAGGATGGGACGGCACTCGCTGTAACCGTTCTTCGGATCAGCGGCAAATGCAGAAAGTGTGGGTTGATTAACTGGAATTGTTGCTGGTTCTCGTCGCCACAGATTGAGATCAACGTTGGAAAGATGGGTAACTCATTGTTCAGATCGTACACCAGCGTGCCTCCGGCGGGACCGGTTAGAAGATCGTTCACCGATTCCTCGTCCGTTCGAATATCAACGGTCGGGTTGCTCGTGCTTATTGATGACAGCGCTTGATGGTGGTTCGAATGCAAGGGAGATGACGCACCAAGAATATTCATGGTCGCTGATTCTAGTAACGGTAATGGATAGGCATTAGACAATGAACAGGGAAAACATCACAAAGCATAAAATTCTTACCACTCTCCCGTATCACATTAACAGCCTCTGGATAGTTGTTCTTAATACTAAAATCACAATCGAACTCCGGTTGGGCCACGTCATAGCCAAACCGGAACAATTCGTTATCGTCGTCGTCGATCGCCAAACCAAAGGGGGGATCATTACCGTCGATTCCAAGGGACATCCCTCGTAATGTTTTACTGCCGCTTTGCTTCGCATCCGACTTACTCGCAACACTTGAATCCTCTTCTTCTAGTTCCCTTATTCGGTTACTCAACGGCAGCGGTACGTCGCAGGCATCCTCATCCTGACCTGGTAACGACAGAAACATGTTGTCCATTTCCAGTTCCATCTTCAAAGGTTGCAACAAATCATCCTTGGATACCAGATTGAGATCAATGTTGGAGTTATCTCCAACGAATGGTAAACTTTCTTCTTCTTTGATGATAGTCAAAGGAAGAATTTCCTTGATTGTCAATGCGGAAGCTTTCTTGGAGGATGGGTTCTTGATTTTTTCCGCTTTTTCTGTCCCTTTAACTTTCTCGGCCTTTGGCTGTGAAGCGGCCTTTTTTCTGGTGGAAGCACTTCCCGCATTTACGGCAGCCGAACCACCAGCCCCAGTCTTGGCCTTGGTCATGAATTTGGGAACGCTGTCCAGCTTCTCACCGGTTCGGTGGTCCACCTTGTGCCGTCGGCGGATGTGCTTCAGCCAGTTGGGGAAGTTGGTGAAATCGCGGGCACAGTACTTGCACTTGAAAGGCCGCAGCCCCGAGTGGATGTTGCTGTGCTGCCGGAGCTTCGAGCTGCTGAGGAAACCCTTGTTGCATTCGGTGCACACGAATGGTCGATCGGCATTGTGGACCGCAGAATGAACCTACGCGGATGGAAAACGATTGGGGCAAGCAATGGTACAGGTTAGATAAGCTTTAAAAAAATTCGATGCAAACATTAATAAATATCCTTAGAATTAAGGAAAGCTGATATAATTTAATAATGCTCTAAACACTTTTGAAATGTGCATGGATCTTATTATTTCCACCGCTTTCCTTATAATCTTTAACAAAGAAACTCTTAAATTATATTATTGACAAATTGCAAAGAAAAAATCCAAACATTCTCATTAAAAAAATTTAAAAAAACATTGTCAAAAAGTTACTTTAGTGACTATAATAAAGTCACTATATTAAAAAAATAGCTTTCTTGAAAATGGTGATGGTTACTTCTGGTTACTAAAGTGACTAAACTTTTAATCAATCTACAGATGTAAGGCAAAATAAAATACTGACCTTCAGACATCGCTCGGTTTTGTAGCACTTGCCACAGAGTTCGCATTTGTACGGCCGTTCTTCGGAGTGAAAGAACTGATGCCGCTGCAGGTGACTCTTCTCGAAGAACGCCTTGCCACATTCGCCGCAGGGAAACGGTCGTTCGTCGTTGGGTAGGTGCTTCTTCCGATGGTGGATGAAATTGATCTTCTGGACAAACGATTTCTGGCACTCCTCGCATGTGTACTTTGGCCCGTCCGAATGAATCTTACGATGCGAGTACAGGCTGCCCGCCGACAGGAACTTGCCACAGTCGGGACACTCGATCATTTGCTTCGGAATCGGGTGAAGCTTCCGGATGTGTAGCCGTGCCTCGGCCTGGCTGTCGAAAACGGCATCGCACCGGTCGCAGGTGACTTTCACCAAGGGAATCACTTTCGGAACTGGCGCAGGTTGCTCGGAAGTTGAGGCAACAGGCGAGCCCTTTTGTGCAGATTGTTCCGTTGATTGCTGCTGAACAGAGGACTGTGCCGACGGTTGTTTAGACTGAGTTTGATTTTCATGCACTAACTCGTGCCGGTTGAGATCCGATTTCTGGTGAAACACCTTAGAACAGGTGCCACAGATGTACCTTTGGTTGGCACTGTTCGAATGCCGGTAAATATGTAGCCGATAGGCTTTATACTGGGAGATCCGTTTATCACAGGTCGTACAAGCATATACCGGTTCCTAAAATGAGAATAGAAAATGAATATTTCCTTGTAAACACTAGTGCCATATCTATTCACCTGGTTGTAGGTTTTCCGGTAATGAAATTCAAATTCTATCTTGGTTTCGAACGTTTTGGCGCACTTGTGGCACGTGATTGTTAATTTGGTTCGCTTTTTGTTGGTTCCGGCGATCGGTTTATCCGGAACTTCCTCCCGCTCCAGACCACCGTCCGAATAAACCGCAGCCGATTCTATAAATTCCTTTTTCAGAGGAATTCCGTTTTGATCGAAATATTTAGTAGGTGAAGGATTTTGTGGTTCCATTACCAGTATCAGTTGACCTTCTGAGAACGGAAAACAAATTAAAGAGAAACTCAATTTATTTTTAACAGTGCACATCGGCTTACCGCTTTTGTGTTTTTGTTTTCCACCCCCGCTTCCTCCCGCACCCACACCTTGACTATTCATTTTAACCAGTGTAGTTTTAGGCTTTTCATCATTTCCAGCCAGAGCCAAATCGCGGTTCATGGGGCCTGGCCGATCCGGTGGCATTAGTCCAACACTGAAACTAACCGACGGGACCACCAAAACACCGGATTCCATCGAAAGTCACAAATAACAGAATACGCACAATGCGATCTGCCGAAAACACCGTACACCACTTAAAAAGAAATTTCAAATTTTGGCTGTCTCCCAATACGGAACCTGCAGCAAACAGCCGTTCCAGTTGGTGCGTATTCCGGTAAATCGATTACGAAAAGAATTTGCCGGAATGAAATTACTTTTCCAGGCAAAATTCACAAATATTCGCGACAAACGACAAACGAAACAACAAAATAACAACACCGCGAACAGCGACCATGCGAGGCCATTTTTGTTTTTGCTGCTGACAGATGACGCGCTTGGCGAAAAGGCTTTTTACGCTGAAGAACCGCACGAGGAAGGGATCCGTTCGAGGTTTGTGACTTGGATAAGACATAGGCAGCGCCATCTACACGTGAGTACATTGATGGGTGGAACGGGCGGAATAACGAACTGAATTACTTTTTTATTTGAATTTTGAACAATAATTAATACGAGATCAGGCGCTGGTACTTTAAAATTAGGGATTTATTATTGAATTTCAGGTAAAGAAGTGAAACCAATAATTGTGAAAGCAAAGTCTGGAATTTTGTTTGAGTATTTCGAATGTGTTTGAGTGTCCCGGCAAGGGAGGTTACTATTTTTTATATTTTTTTTATTTTTGAAAGACGTTTAAAGGTTACTATTTAACTGAGAAAAATGTGTTTTATTTGAAAAAAAAAATGTGATACTGCGAAAATGAACCAGTTGGTGAGTACACAACATAAATTTTTCGATCCAATCCAAATTCTTACGAAGAAATTTTTTAAATATAAATATAATGTAAAAGTAAAATCTGGTAAATATACACCTAAAATAATCCACACGTAGGGGCTACGTGAAAAACTACATAATTTTTATCCAATTGATTTTCACGTAGATGCTACACGCTCTTTTTTTAAACTCAAAATTAAGTAGTTTTGGTTCAAAACAGCACTTCAGTGGCATCCCTCAACTTTGAGTTTGTCTGGGCAATAGCAAAACTAAGTTCTGATAGGCATACTCAATACTAAGTTCGGAAGCCGAACTCGAATTTATCCTTTTTTGCCCGGGTAGCTTATTTTCAGATAATTAAAGGATGATTGAAATTTGTTGTACCCGGATGTTGCTGTTCCGATACATCGCATTGCAATTACAGAGCGGTGGAAAGTTTTGACACTCCCGGTCAAAGAAAACTTCCGGATTTTACTTCCTACGGGAAGCAAACAACATCCGGAAGTTTCCGGACATTCCAAGCCGCTCACCGTATGATGACAATGACGGACAGAATTTGACGCTGACACGGTGAACATGCATTCCATTATGAAGTTCCTTCATAGTCTTCCGGTATTTGTTCCGGAACGACCAAATTTTGCGACGTGTTCGTTGGTTGCTGTTCCGGTTCGAACTGAACTCGCTAAGTGTTTTCAGTCCAACAAAGAGAGTTCAATTTTTAGTTCATATGGTTGAACTCAGCTTTGCTCCCTCGCCGAAGGAAAAAAAAGGGATCAATTTTGAGTTCGCAGTTCGAACTCCGTTTTGAACCATCGCAAGGAGAAAAAAGGGTACTTAACTTTAAGTTCATAGAATCGAACTATGTTTTGAACCTCGGTCGTACTTAATTTTGAGTTTAAATAAAGGAGCGTGTACGTAGCGTACGATGCTTCGTACAAAATCGTTATATGTGAACACGTCCCTATAAGAATTTTTGCTTCATGGAATGCACCTACATTTTACAGCATTTTACCACTGATGATTCATCAGTGATTTTACGTGAATTTTTGGTCAGTTCAATGCGATTTGTTTATGAAAGCCACGAGGAATGTTTTTAATATCCGAATGAAAGTAAGGGTGTTTCTTTTATTCCTGTTTTTGTTATTTAGTTTTTTTTAAGTCATTATGAATGATTAAAAAAACTAAATTTTGTTTTGAATAAACTTTATTTTACTATCATCGCACATCATTAACACTACACTTTTCAAGTATAAAAACACTTATTTTTGGACATTTTACAACGCAGCTTTCTTTTTGAAATCCTGCAAAAATTGAAAAGTACATTAAGAAAAAGATTATTATTTGAATAAACATTATTTTACCTTGTCTGTTGTTCCGTAAATGGTGTTCCGTTCAACATCCAGAGCACTTGTATACAGAGCCATTTGCTATCGGAAAAATGAAAAACAAAAATTAGCTGATTACAATTGAGAATTATTATCACTTACCAAAACGACAAATCCAAAACAGTTGAATATCCGATCATGATGACAACAGGCATAACGGCTTCAAAAAAAAATCACAACATGGAACATGGAACCAAGCTGACGGACCACAATTCCATATTCTAGTTTACCATCGCACGCTGGAGAGAAATGTACAAAACGATTTTGAAATCATCCACATAGACTGATCGGTACTACACCGGTCATGAATTACTTTTAATGTGTGTTTTTTATATGTTCACTTGACACTTTAAGCCATTTGTTCGCAAACACTCATTATCTGTGCACGTACCTTAGAATAAGCATAACTCTCTCGCAACATAACAACTTTCGCCGAGAGAGTCTCACACAATAGTCTGTAAGCCATTTTAGTTAGTTTAGAATAGATAGTACAGTCAAACGAATCGCACGGAATTTCACTTCGTTCCCAATAAACCAACATAGTTAAAGTCCAATCAAGCGACTTCTTAATAGTGAATCCGAAATCAGGCTAGTTAAGTGTTGGCAACGTAAGTGCAATCAAATTGCGTGGTGGTACTCCATACAACGTACCCCAAAAAGGTGCAAACAAATTCTCCCCCCAGCGGGTGAAACAGCTATTGTGCAGCAAGTGTAGGCGACTTACCTGGAGTTTCTTTGCTGGTGGATGCCGTCGACGACAGACGGGAAGAAATACCCCGAAATCCGAACCCCCCCATCGGCCGAGCCCGAACATAGACTTTACGTGAGATTCATGAGTCAGTTATGTGGAAGTAAAGTAGTTGCTACCGGGGCGTTCTTGCTACACTGGGGTATAGGGAAGAATGCCACGAAGTGGTAAATTCCTGGCAAAAAAAATCTACACTAGGGTTACTACAAAATTCACATAGAATCGATATGATGCATCAAAATCTTATTTAACGTGAAAAATACCGTAAAAATAATTTCTAAATTATTTTGGCTGTAATATAATATGTACACGGAAAATAATAAAGAGGTAAAATTTATCTAGATAGCTCGTGAAAACCAAAAAGGTAACTTCTATCTCTTCGATGTAAAACTCACCTCACAGGGAGGTAACGTTTACCCGAATTCAGCTGAAAAAAAGGTACAATTCACGGAGAAAAAAGGTAAATCCAAGAAAGATAAAACTTTCCTCGTAGCGAGGTGAAGTTGATCTGGATTGAGCTAAACAAAACGGTGCAATTCATCTCGAAAAAAGCTGAGCCAGGTTCAAGCGATGTGTTATCGGTTTTACGGATTCCGTTTTTATCAGCAGCGCTACTTATTGTTTTCACGCAAGTGTAACAATTAAACATTATACGGCCTTAGGGCTCTTTTTCTTTGTTCCTTTTTCTTTTTCTTCTCGATATCATAGCATCCTGGCAAAGGGCACGGTGGACGGACGAAACCGGGATCCAGACAGAAAAATCTTCCACATCCGTGGGAAATCTCTCCGGAAGCGACTGCAACTGGAGCTCCGGTCACGCAGGAGTCGTCTAAAAGAACGAGGGGAGCCAAGGTCAACCGGCTTCCACGTGGTTCCAGGAACTTCGTTAATCTGGCCGAAAGTTTTTTTTGCATCGAGTAGATCCGTCGACAGAGCGCTTGGCACCCGCCGGGTATAGTGCTGAATCGATCTCAGGCAGGCAGCAGGAGCAGTTCCGTTCCGGAAGAATCGACGTCGTGTGGGGAAGGCCAGGGCTGACCGTCACGACATCTGGTGGCCAGAATCCACAACGTTCATCGGGCGAGGCAATCGCGACACCTGGTGGCGGGTTTCGGAAACTCGCAGCTATTCAAGCAGCAACAGCGATAGACGGTTGTTGCCGCAGCGAACGAAGAAATGGCCACACTGTAGCTAACACGTGCCTACGATGTCAGTCAACGAGCAAAACAGAATGTCAAACAAATATTATAGATCACTTTTCCTCGTATTCTCTTGCGATACTGTAAACACGCGAAATCACCACGCTGCGCTGTGAAAGCAAGTCCGCTAAAAGTTTCATATTTATTATAATAATCATTTCCAACGCGTTATATCGAATTCCTGTTAAACCCTTCATTACTGTCGAGGGCATAAGATCGTGTTAAAAGTTGAATTGAAATAGTCGACTTAGTGAGGTCGGAGATTTACCGAATAGCCGCCAAGATTCCGAAAATAGTCTAAAACATCCGTTGAGCCTTTTTAGACTTACTGGAGAGTACAGCAGAATTGAGGTTAGGTCTTAACTGTCCCTGCAGGAGCGCTAAAACCTACCAACCCTTACTGAATTGTAAGTAAACTCTATGATAATGTTATATCTGAACCCTAAAACTTATAAAAATATATTCTTCTAGTTTGAAGCAGTTGCTATCAGAACCAGTATCGAGTTTTAATCACGCCCGCAGTGACAGATCTTCAAAAATTCATCAAGAATGCCTGCTTCAATCCGTAACGGCACTTTACCAGAGGTGAGCAATGGATTCAATTGTGTGGATTGCTCGCGACCAGATGGAGCAGGGAATATGGTCCAATGTGATAAATGTGACCTTTGGAGACACTATTCGTGTGCGGATGTGGACGAGTGGGTCAAAGATGTGCCATGGACGTGCGCCACATGTACCAATCAGCAAACACAGGAAAACCTGTCTTCAGTGTCCGACTTGGCCGAAAGTCTAGCACGGCTTCGCGCAAGACAGGAACTGGAAAGATTACAAATAGATATCGACGTTCAACGACGCCACACTGAAGAACAACAAGCGCTTATAAGTAACAGTTTAGGTTTGGAGGAAAATCGCAGTAGACGAAGTAGAGTGAGCAGTCGACAAAGTGAACAACGTATACGCGCGTGGGTAGACGAGGTCGTAGCCACAGCCGGTGCCGTAGGTTCATCTGCTCAACAACAACAACAACAGCCATCCCAAATGACAGAAATTGCGGAGTCATTGAAAGCAGTTCCATCAAATCAATCGAATGTGCCAAACACCAGAGGATCGGAAGCCATACTTCCATCACCACCATTGCTCCCGTCGGTGGCGGTTCCGAAGATGCAATCAACTATGAATCGACCTCGTCCAAATTTACCACTTTCTTCGCAAGCATCTGATCGTGTAAAGCAGCTGCCCAACCGATCGGTAGCCTTTGAACGACTGTCGCCGATTTCCGATTCGCCAATGGATGCACAAGCAGCACAAAGCTCGAACAGTCGTTCGATATTACGCGATCCTTTGCCCAGATTCCCCGGACAGAGTCAACGAGATACAACCAGTAGACAGCCACTCGACTTGGAAAAGGAAATTAAAAACTGCAAACTTGTAATAGAAGAGCTCGAGCGGAACGCCCGAGCGCAAAATGCAGAACTACAAATATTACTTGCAAGCAGCCAGCAAGAACGATTGACAGCTGATTTTAATAAACAAAATCCTTCATCACGAAGCTGCAGCGGAGCTTTCCCGAAAGCTACAACTATGCGAAATTTGCCGGTACCTACAAATTCCCAACGTACGGGAATGCCAGTACGACCAGAATTGAAGATAAGTGACATCCCGAACAACCAGAATAATCCTCCAAATGGTCAAGATACATTCTGCCAGCGCCAAACGCAATCAGAGGGTTTCTTACAAGTGCCTTTGTTGCATAATAAACGACCTGCAACCAAAACCACTACCAACGGCCTGTCGGATAGCTATCTGACTTCCCGCCCAAATGGAAAACAAAATCCCGGTACGTCAGAGAAGCAGTTCAGTTTGCCGTATCACACTGCCGACACCATCTTAGCGATGCCCTTTCAAGGAGACGAGGAAAACGTACGAGAATCACGAAACGTATTTACAACTCCACTGATAGATGAACAGATTCCAGCCTTTGGAAAAAGGGGTTCCACGTCGTATAACTTATCGGTGCCTTTGAGACCAGAAAACTTACCCACACAACAGCAGCTGGCGGCACGACAGTCTCTGGCTCGAGACCTACCCATATTTTCCGGGAACCCAACAGAATGGCCTATCTTTATAGCTAATTATCGATACACAACGGAAGCCTGCGGTTTCACGAACGGTGAAAATATGCTACGCCTTCAAAGGAGTCTGCAAGGCCAAGCGCTCGATGCTGTGCGCAGTCGTCTGATTTTCCCATCTGCAATCCCACAAGTGATTGAAATATTGCGGATGCGATACGGCAGACCGGAGGTGTTGATCAACGTGTTGCTCCAAAAAGTACGAGCCATTCCACCACCAAGATCAGACCGGTTGGAAAGCCTTATCGAATTTGGCACAGCCGTTCAGGAATTGGTAGACAACATTGATGCAGCGAATGAACCAGCCCATCTAGTGAATCCGGCCCTTCTTCAAGAGCTAGTTATGAAGCTCCCAACCGATCAAAGAATGATGTGGGCTGGGTTTAGACGAAGCATAGCTGCTGTGGACCTAAGGACATTCGGAAGTTATATGGCAATAATTGTGGAAGATGCAAGTAGCGTCGTGGTGTATGAAGGTGATGGCAAAAAATCTAATGTACGGGAAAAATCTAAGTTCAGAGGAACTGTCTTCTCCCACGCGGAAGGAAACAAAACCGAACAGCACAATGAGCGACCACTTCCTCCCAATGCCGAAGAGCATCCGTTGGAGTTCTACAGATGTGCGATTTGCGAAGAAAATGGACATAGAGTGCGCGAGTGTGATGTGTTTCGCTCGTTGCCTGTGGATGAAAGATGGCTTCGAGTGCGAGCTCTGCGATTGTGTTGGAATTGTCTATCCTCTCACGGACGTCGGGCGTGTCGAGTGAAGGGAGTATGTGGAATCGACGGGTGTAAAAATAGGCACCATACACTACTGCATTCATCTAATGAAGACAAGGCAAACGTGGGTCAAACCTTTACACACAGACTATTCGATACAGCAGCACTCTTCAGGATAATTCCCGTCACACTTTTCAGCAAGGACAGGCAAATCGCTACATACGCCTTCTTAGACGAGGGGTCTGACTTGACACTTATTGAAAGTGACCTAGTCTCAGGTCTGGGAATACGCGGCAGCCCCAACCCTTTGTGTCTGCGATGGACTGCAAATACTTCACGTTTGGAAAATGAATCTCACTCCGTCCAGTTGAGCATATCCGGTATTGCAAAGAAATCTAAAAGGGAAACTATGAACGCCAGAACTGTAAAACACCTGGGTTTACCATATCAAAGCTTTTACGCAGAAGAGGCGGCTCAGAAGTATGATCATCTGCGAGGTATACCGTTGTCCAGCTACGAGAACGCGAAACCAAGGATGCTTATCGGATTAGATAACCTACGACTTGCTGTGCCATTGAAAACAAGAGAAGGAAACAGCCAAGGCCCAGTAGCCGTTAAAACCAGACTCGGGTGGTGTGTTTATGGACCACGCAACCAAAATGCTAATAAAGCCTACAATCTCCACGTGTGCCAATGTTCCTGCGATGATAACTTAGAAACTGCGCTGAAGGATTTCTGTGCCTTAGATAATTTAGGAGCTCAAACTGAGATTCCTATTACGAAAGAAGATCAAAGAGCAATAGATATATTAGAATCCACCACCAAAAAGATCGGAAATTCTTTCGAAACCGGCTTGCTATGGAAAAAAAACCTGGTTGAACTCCCCGACAGCTATCCCATGGCCAAAAGGAGGCTGGAATGCTTCGAACGACGAATGGAAAAAAATCCGGCTCTTAAAGAGAATGTCCACCGTCAGATCAGGGAATACGAACTGAAAGGTTACGCTCATGTTGCCACACAACAAGAACTAAATGAGGCGGACCCTAGTCGCATTTGGTACCTCCCGATCGGCGCCATCGTGAACCCAAAAAAACCAGGAAAGGTGCGTGTTATCTGGAACGCTGCCGCAAAAGTCAAAGGAACTTCATTGAACAGCGTATTGCTCAAAGGTCCCGATCAACTTGCCTCTCTGCCGGCAGTACTGTTTGGATTTCGCATGTACCGCGTCGCTTTGACTTCTGACATCAGGGAAATGTTCCACCAAATAAAGATCCGCAACGCAGACAAACACTCCCAGAGGTTCCTGTGGCGGTTCGATCGTGACTCTAGCCCTAAGATTTATCTGATGGATGTCGCTACCTTCGGAAGCACCTGCTCACCGGCATCCGCTCAATTTGTCAAAAACCGGAACGCAGAGATGCACTATGAGCTTTTTCCTGAAGCCTCTAGAGATATCATATCCCATCACTATGTGGACGATTATTTGAAAAGCTTCAGCACCGAAGAAGAAGCCACAAAGGTAGGCAACGACGTCCGTATCGTCCACGGGAACGGTGGGTTTCAGCTACACAATTGGAGATCCAATAGCCAGAAGGTACTCGAACAACTTGGAGTTGAAGACACCCTCAAAGTGAAGGAATTGGTAGAAATTACGCAGACCGAGCGCGTTTTAGGAATGCTGTGGGAATCTACTACAGACGTGCTAAGCTTTTCCACACAATTGAGTCACGAAGTGCAAAACCTGGTCGCGTCCTCAACCCGTCCTACAAAACGTCAAGTCCTCAGATGCGTGATGATATTATTCGACCCGCTTGGACTCCTTGCTCCCTTTTTGATTCACGGCAAAGTACTTATTCAAGACTTATGGCGAACAGGAATCGAGTGGGACGACGAAGTACCCGACAGAGTCTACGAAAGATGGTTGAAGTGGATCGAAGTTATAGCACACATAGAAGAGATTCGAATTCCCAGATGCTACTTCCCTCAAGCCACGAAACACACTTACGATAATGTCCAGCTTCATTTATTTGTCGACGCTAGTGAAGTTGCGTATGCTTGTGCAATCTATTTACGCACTACCGTAAGTGGGCAACCGCAGTGTTGCTTGATCGGAGCCAAGGCGAAAGTCGCACCTCTAAAGCCCTGGTCGATCCCTAAACTTGAACTTCAAGGATGTGTGCTGGGGGTTAGATTGATGACCTACGTAAAGCAACACCACGAAATCACGATCTCAAGCACACATATCTGGACCGATTCCCGAACGGCACTCGCTTGGATCAAAGCAGACCCCCGGAACTACAGACCGTTTGTGTCGAATCGAGTCGGAGAAATATTGGAGCACACGGAACCAAGTCAGTGGCGTTGGGTACCATCGCGGTCAAACCCGGCGGACGAAGCTACAAAATGGGGAGTAGGACCATTTTTTGATCGCAATAGTCAATGGTTCAATGGACCTCATTTTCTGCAATTGACCGAAGAAGATTGGCCGAAACCAAAGGAAGAATTAACCGCTACGACCGAAGAAATGCGGGCCTCAGTCTTGCACCATCGTTCCTGGAAGCCAGTTATCATCTACGAAAAATATGCGTCTTGGGAAAAACTGCAACGAGTGGTTGCATACGTGCTGCGATACATTCACAACCGATTAAAATTGCAACCTGGGTACGACTCACATCTCCAACAACACGAACTGAAATCTGCCGAAGAAAACATTATTCAAATGGTTCAGTTCGAGTGTTTCTCCGAAGAAATAGATGCCTTAAAAGAGAAAAGCCCAGATCTAAATCCTATCACTGAGAAAAGTCCACTCTATAAGCTAGCGCCCACAATTGACGATCGAGGGCTCCTGCGGCAAACTGGTCGTATTGGAGCAGCAAAGGAAGTACCTTACGACACGAAGTTCCCAGTAATACTTCCAGGAAAACATTACGTAACCGAGCTGTTAGTTGACCATTTCCATCGTAAATTCTGCCATCGAAACTCCGAAACAATCGTAAACGAGTTGCGCCAGGTTTACGAGATTCCTAATCTACGCGTTTTGGTTAAAAGCATCGGTCGCAAGTGTCTCTTGTGCCAAATACGACGCACACGACCAGTCAACCCGCCAATGGCTCCGCTTCCTCCGGCACGCTTAGCGCATCACGAGCGGGCTTTCACCTATACCGGACTAGACTATTTCGGACCCTTACTCGTCAAGATAGGACGAGCCAACGTAAAAAGGTGGATAGCTCTCTTCACGTGTCTTACGACAAGAGCCGTCCATCTGGAAGTCGCTTATAGTCTCACCACTGCGTCGTGTATTTCTACCGTGCGAAGATTCGTAGGTCGCCGTGGGGCTCCAGCAGAGTTTTACAGCGATAACGGAACAAACTTCCAGGGAGCCGAGCGGATTTTAAGACATCAAATAAGCCAGGGGTTATCGGAAACCTTCACTTCTAGCGATACAAAGTGGAGCTTCATTCCACCAGGAGCTCCGCATATGGGCGGCGCATGGGAGCGCCTCGTACAATCGGTAAAAGCGGCCATGAACGAGGCATACTGCGAGGGTAAGCTGGATGATGAGGGCCTACAGACTTTAATCGTAGAGGCTGAGCGAATTGTAAATACAAGGCCTCTTACATACTTACCACTGGATTCGTCCCACTCTGAAGCTCTAACTCCCAACCATTTCCTGCTGCTGAACTCCAATGGTAAAAGAAGGATTAACGACGAGGAGAGCTCGCGGGTAGATTATGCACCAAAAACCGTGGACTTCGAAGCGAGAAGAAGTCACTTGGGAGCTTCCTGGGATTTAATACAGCGTCAGTTGGAAACTTTCTGGAAACGATGGTTGACGGAGTATCTTCCGGTTATCCGGAGACAATCAAAATGGTTCGAAAAGGCTCGACAACTAGAGGCAGGTGACCTAGTATTGGTAACGGATCCAACTAAACGGTGCGGCTGGGAACGAGATCGTGTCGATCGTGTGCTGATGAATGATGATGGCCAGGTGCGAAGAGCGGTGGTTCAAATAGGCAAGACAAAGCACGTTCGTCCGGTGACCAGATTAGCTCTTCTAGATGTTAAAGGTGTAGTCCCACGAGTCCCAGGGATACACCCGGGGGAGAATGTTGCCGCAGCGAACGAAGAAATGGCCACACTGTAGCTAACACGTGCCTACGATGTCAGTCAACGAGCAAAACAGAACGTCAAACAAATATTATAGATCACTTTTCCTCGTATTCTCTTGCGATACTGTAAACACGCGAAATCACCACGCTGCGCTGTGAAAGCAAGTCCGCTAAAAGTTTCATATTTATTATAATAATCATTTCCAACGCGTTATATCGAATTCCTGTTAAACCCTTCATTACTGTCGAGGGCATAAGATCGTGTTAAAAGTTGAATTGAAATAGTCGACTTAGTGAGGTCGGAGATTTACCGAATAGCCGCCAAGATTCCGAAAATAGTCTAAAACATCCGTTGAGCCTTTTTAGACTTACTGGAGAGTACAGCAGAATTGAGGTTAGGTCTTAACTGTCCCTGCAGGAGCGCTAAAACCTACCAACCCTTACTGAATTGTAAGTAAACTCTATGATAATGTTATATCTGAACCCTAAAACTTATAAAAATATATTCTTCTAGTTTGAAGCAGTTGCTATCAGAACCAGTATCGAGTTTTAATCACGCCCGCAGTGACAACGGTCGCTTGCTCCGTGAGCTACCGGGGTGTGTTAGCCGGTTCCTGGAAGCGCATTGCCTGGTGGCGAACGTGATGATTGGTCCGAGGATGACAGCAGGGCAGCAGGAGATCGACGCACAGGAAGACTCTGGAGCAACGAGCCATCCACCGAGTGCGACCAAATGCAGTTTGCACGTAAGTCGAAAATGATAAATTGTTATTTTGTTTACCCACCCACAATCTCGACTATGGCCCATTGGAGCCAAAAATAAAATGATTTGCTATCGAACCATCAACATTCATCTTACAAGTTTCAAGCGCTATCGATTAAGCAATTGACAAGAATTTCTAGAACCACAAGCAAACCGTGTTTGTATGCTCTCCGAGTAGGTACGGTGGGAGGTGATTTGGGCGGAGAGCCAAGCAAAATGCACGAAATAACCCAAGTAACCATAAGCATTAAGTCATAACCCTTAATCAGCATTAAATCAACATTTCTAATGCAAGTTAGCATTATATCAACATTCATAATGCTTTTTAGTTTTATATAACCACGATCTAAAAACCGAAACGGAGGCTTTGTGATATCTCTAACATAAGAAAACGCAACACAATCACACTCTATTTTTATCAACCTTTATATTCAATTTCATTGAAACAGGACGACAGATTTTTTTCCAGAGTTCCACACTGATATATTGGAGGAGAGGGGTGCCTTTCAGTTCGGTCTACACAGTTTATTTACAAAAGGACATTAGATACCTTGGAATTTGGTAGTTTTTCGAAACAAGAGTTTTCACTTTTTTAAACTAAACTTCTGTACTATCGTTATACACGTGGTTCAATTTGGATCACTCACCGCAAAAGTAGTTTGGATAGAGATTAGCACTTTGTAATTAATGTGTAAAGTAAGGCTTTGAACCTAAATAAATAGAAGTTATTTTGATAAGAACCTCAAACTAAGTCATAAACAGTACTAAACAAATTAGTATAGCTTCGTGTTATTCATATCAGCAAGCATGTATTTACATTTTTGTGAAACAGTTTTTGTTCGGAATAATTCAATGAGAAACAGTAACTTCAATAGACCATTTTAGATATTTTGTTTTCATAGAATGAAAATTGTAGAGGAAGTTGTGAAAGGTATAGATAAATAGAGAATCAACGGGTGGTCCGTTTATTAAAAAATATTATGTGAGAGGTTAGATAGTCGAGATTTTTACAATTTTACGATCTACTACGTTATTTCTCCAAAAAGGGAAACAATTTATTTCTAAAGTTACTCATTCATTAATTTTAGTCTAATTTTATGGAATGGAATGAGCCCGTTGCTAGAATTATGGTAAAAATTTCCAGTAGTATTTATTTAAAGTATATGATTAGTTAATTATTCACTATTTACAGAAAAAGAGGAAATTTGATATTTTGGCCCACGGTTTCAAGTTGGTTTAACAGCTTCATCTTTTCGGTGTATTTTTTTTGTAAATGTTTTATTTATTTTCAATTTTCAAACTTCATCCGTGATGAACAAAAAACCAGCCGTTTTATGCTGAGCGGAAAATGGATCAAACTGCTTTTAAAAGGCGCAAAAACCTACAGGCTTTCGACTATTTGTAACGGGTATAGAGCCGTATTTGGCGTTTTAACAAATTTTTTAATGAACGCATATCCACGTAAAAAATAGCAGAAAATTGTTCTGTTATAAACAACCTCGAGAGAATAATTTTCTAAGATTCTAAATAAAAAAAATGACACTTTAAAACAATTGAATGCAGGTTTTAAAACAACAGTCTCTGTTCAATGGAAGTAGTTGAACACTTTCTTCGTTTGCCGACAGCATGATCAATTTTCCGGTTAATAAACGACTATCAAAAACAACTCAACAAAGCTCTGGAACGCACAACAGTTCAGTTTGGTCTTTCGCTTTCGGCCGTCGGCACCGTGCTGGTCGCCGATGGTCGCTGATACTGTTCCGACAAGGATTTGGCGTCGTTGGCACTGAGCACAAAGATCGGGGAGCTATAGTCCAGGTACTTATCTGCACCGATGCTCATCATCCGGTGGTTGGCATTGCTGTAGTGCTTCATCTTGTTCTTGCCGCGTTTGAGCATAACAAACACGACTAGGATGCTTACGAGGAAGGCCGATGCTGTGGCCAGTACGAAGACAATAGTTTGAAAGGTATTCTCCGGAATGCCGGAGGATTGTTGAGGGATCGGAAGGTTGGAAGATATTTTATGCAAAAAGCGGGACTGGGTGACGTCCGCTGCGAGGGCTCCGTGGTACATGATGAACACGTGGTCTCGCACCATTTCTTCTATTGCGAATGCGTCATCCACTTTATTGTCCTCGATAAGGTCGAAACGAAGCGTCACACTTCCATCGCCGTTCTCATGAACTCGATAGTTGTCGAAGATGTTTCCTATCAAAGCTGAAAGATCATTACGAAGCACTTCGTACAAGTTGAGCAAAGCCCGTTGGTGAGGATTGTTGAGGTGCAGCTCAACTTCAACAGCGTCAATCGGAGTAAACAAGCAAGCTCTCTGGCCACGTTTGAAAGTACTGGAATGCGGTAGCTGATTTCCAGCTGCGTCAACACACCAGCAGGTGTCTGCGTTGCATTGAGTAGATTCGAATGCTCCATTATCATCACAATCTACTGGGAAAGAAGCAGCAAGCTGCAGCGCCTGGCAGCGAGTCGTTGAAGCGCTAAGTTTTTTAAACGAGTCCTCGATATAGTTGCTTCCATCATCGGTTCGTGCCATTTCAATGATCTTTTCCGTTACCGCCGATACAGAGCCTATGTAGCGTGGTTCCGGAGCATAATTGGCAACCGTGTTTGGAGCCCTGGCCGCAGGAACTGTTGGTTCTAAATCTTCATCAATGTAGTTGTTTTCGTCTACTAAGAAAGTGATCTGTCGAATCAACTCTTCCATAACTGAAACAAATAAAACATGTTAGACAGAGTTATCTAACTCAAACTCTAAAATGTTACCTGGGTCACTGGATTTCTCCTTGCTGTTGGTAACGCGTTTCCTGGCCTGGCGACTACTGCACAAGGGTTCCGATCCCTTGGTCAAAGATCCCTTAACGGGGGCTCCCTTTTTATCGGCGCACCAACAAACTCCAAGACTGGGTGTTTCCTGAGTCGTTGTACCATTAGAAGGGCTAGTAGACCCCAAACACTGTACTGGGCTCCAGAAACCGGTTTCCGGATCGCATCTGGGTTGGAACCAAGTGCTAGGTTGTCCTGCTCGCTTTGCAGCCATCGCATTTTTCAACCGCAACCGCTCGCATTGAGACAGAACCGGACAAACTCCGGTGCAGGCCTGTTCGCTATGGAACAAATTTTTCGACTGACAAATCGAGGACTTTGGTAAATTTACAGGTACACATTTGTTAAGTCGAGGACTAAAACGCCACTTGGTGATACTGTCCACATCGTTACTGTCGGACAGATGAACTTCGGATGCGAGGCAGCTTGATTCGATCGATTCAAAACATACATCTCCTGAAAGTCAAAGTGGAATCGAATTATTAAAAGGAATTAAATACACAATCTTTAAAACCTACTTGTCTTTGCACAGCAAGATCCTCGGTTGCTGATCGGATTAAGCTGACAGGTGTGTGTTGAAGGACAAGACTCGGCATCGGCATGGGGTCCACAAACGATCTCCCGTCCACCGAACTTCAGCGGAAGCCCTTCGGGACACACGGATTCACGGATCGGAACGCAGATCGGCATCTTGGGACACGGTACCGAGATACATTCCACCTGAATCAGCTGACATTCTTCGCCGCGTGGACAGGAAATCTCTTCACACGGGTTGCGACATTCGCACGTTTTGCACCCGTTGGCATCGATTTTGTAACCGTATTCGCAGGCTGAGCACTTTCGAGTCGGACATTCTGTCTTGGGGTATATTTCGCAGTTAGGTTCAGCGCTAGTAACTCTTGTTCCACTCTTTTCGTTGCCGTATTCGTCCACGCACCAGCAAACGTTACCAGGGCCGCACTGTACCGTGCGGTAGCTTCCGTCTATATCGCATTGAGCAATGTACTTCTGCTTCGGTGGAACTCCAAGTTCACTAGCTTGGTGTAGTTGAATAGTTTGTAGGTGTTGACAGGCAGTTTTGAGTTGGGGTTCAACGCACTGGGTACCACAGCCATTTGAACAGCATCGCTTTGAACCCTCACAGTGGGCATCGGTACGGCATTCGTATTCGCAAGAGTCTGACTCGGCATGTTCGTTGCCCGGAGGAACCAAGAACGGACACTGGCCGGGTTTCTTCGGGAAACATGCCGGTACGGGTGGACAGTATTCGCCTTCGCAGGAAACCTCAACCGATCGACATTCTTGATTATCGGGACAGACAACGCTATCGCAAGGATCTCGACACTCACAAGAAGGACATTGAGTGTCAGAGTCAAGGATGAATCCATAATCGCATCCCATTCGGCAGGTCAGATCGAGACATCCGAGCGATTCTCTCAAATCGTCACATGTCTTCCTGGTAGAGTTCATTCCTCGAGTTTTGGGAATCTCGGTACCGAAGTGATCAACACACCAGCATTCCTCAATATCGATTTCTACCAGTTCTTCCTCTGCCTGGCTGGGCTTCTTCAACAGCATAGATGGCTTAACGTCGGGCTTTTCTAAGTTCGCGTTAGCATTCTTGGAGTCCAATCGGTTGAAGTCGATGATCTTTGCAGATCTTCCTTGAAGGCTCAAATCATCCGTTTCGTCCGTAATCAGCATCCGTTGCCGCAAATACGCCATCAACGCATCGGAATCACTCTCGGCTTCATCCAACATACGGCCTCCGTTTTCATATGTTTCATCGACCTTGATAAGTTTCAAGTTTTGAGGGCTCAGGGCAGGACCAGCGTCTCTTCTAACACGTTTGGCATCTTCCAACAGTTTTCGCATTTGGCGAATGTTGTTCTGTTCGAGGTAGCGCCGTTGTTCAGATTTACTGACCCGTGTCTTCCGCCGCGTGCATTGAACAGATTCGTAGCCCCCGTCCATGGAACAGGAAGGAGGTGGTATAGCAAGCTCCATTCCTTCAACCGTACCTTCCATCCGGTCGGAGAAATCCCGCAGGTATTCGCACACTACCAAAAAAAGTAAACCATAGTTAGATTAACGTCTTTCAAATAATTGTAACTATAGCACCACTTACTAGACTGTTGACGACCTTCAGGTGTTGCAAGGGTTTCATTCTCCACCGGGCAACAGACGCTTCCTGCTTCACCGTGCAACTTCATGCATTCATGAGTTTCTGGGCAGTTAATCGTGTTGGACAGTGATCGTTTACGACTCGATTCCAATTCGTCTTCAGCGTCGAAGAAAGTTCGGCTTTGATACTCGCGGCTCTTCGGACGATCTGCTCGTAAGAAAAAAGTCTTAGTCCAGATTTAGTTTGAATGTTTTAGTAACACACTTACCTAGATGACAATACATCAGCTCACCAGTAATGTTATCGGCTAGAGGAGTTCCAACCTCGCAGGGATTGGAATACACTAGATCTGGTTTACAGACGGGTTCAGAAGAACACAAGCCCGAAAAGAGGGTGCATTTGGGATCTTTCGCAACTTCACAGTGTGATCCCGATGGGCATAGGAAACCCTCGCATGGTTCTGAGCACTCGCAGGTGGGACAACCGTTGTGATCATTTTTGAAACCGTATTCACACACTGCAGCACAGATGTTATGATCACAAAGACCTCCGGCACCATCGACGCTACGTCCGCCACTGCGACCAATCATGTTTTCAACTCCCTCGCAGTTGACCGATTGAGCCGCACCCATGGTTCCTTTGATCTTGTTACCATTTTTGGGATCAACGCACCAACAAACCAACCCATTACGAGAGCATTGACGGTTCGAGAAACTTCCACCGGGTCCGTCACACTGTGGCACGTATCCACGGCCTTCACGTTCATTCACCGAGAGTAGTTCCGAAAGCATCCGCGCTTGATGGCAGCTGGTAACATTGCGCGGCTGCTGACAGTTACGACCGCACCCGTTGGAAGTGCAACACTTCTGCATCTGTGCACATTCAAGATCGTGGCTGCAAGGAGTTCCACACAGGAAGCCCGTATTGTCGGTGGAGGTGATTTCTTCGGGCTTCGGGCAGGTACCGGGTTTTTCGAAGTGGAGCGACGCTGGACAACAGACTCCGTAGTCGTTTCCGGATTGTACCAGACAACGGTACAGAGGTGGACAGGACGGTTTACCGGGGTCATTGCCGCATAGGAAAGGACGGGCGGTGTCCTGAATGGCAAGAGGCTGTCCAGCAGGGCAAAGATCAGCCAGGGATCGGGCTTTTCGACCTGTTTCGGGAAAAACCGCTATACAACTGTTATACAGGAGGAATAGTTAGCACACTTACATGTTGGCACCGGTGGACATGGTTCATTTTTGCAGGCCACCTCCTGAGGTTCGCACTGTTGCCCCCGGGGACATTGGACGCCTTCGCACGGGTCGCGACACTTGCAGATCGGGCAACCACTGTCCAGGTCCCGGGCGAATCCAGCCGGACAGAACATCCGGCAGCTGCTCGCTTGGCACTGCGTTTCGATGACGGTACAGTTGACGTCATCGGCATGGCCTCGTCGACTTCCGATCAGCTCGACACCGTACTCGTCCACGCACCAGCACTCGGTCCCGTTCAGCTCGTTGGAGCACTGCACCGGCTCGAAGTCCCCGAGAGCCGTACAGCGGGGTATCCGCACCGAGTGCAACAGGTGGTCCCCGAGCGATTTGGATCGCCGCGACTCTGCCCGGCGCAGATGCTGACAGGCCGTTAATTCTAAGGTTTCTGTGAATAAAGGAGGCAAAAGCAGGAGACTTTTAGTTGAAACGTGAAGTAATGAAAAACAGTTTCCGGTTGAGGAGCTTTTGACGATTTTGTAATTATTTTAGTTCTCTCGACTCGACAGTTCCGACAATTGAAATCTTGTTTTTAACAATTTTAAAAATGATGCCAATTTTATAATTTTAACCACATGAAATGATAGGTTGGACATATGTTAATCTTCTCTATGATTTATTTAGTCAGTATTAAATTTCGTTTCGTACATTTTTACACCGTAATAATAAGGGCTCATCCGCGAACTGGTTCGTGCATCAAATCAATACGAAAGTAGGTATGCTTTGGAAAATGCAATTTTCACCAAACGGAGCTTTCATTATGCAAATCTATTCCGTCAGAAGTACACGAGAACAGCAAAATTTCGTACAGAGCGACGACGGAAATTCAACCCCCACAAGTAGGCAACAGATATGCTTGTATGATGACTTCAGAATTTCCCCACACCGAATCCGTACTGACTCGGAATAAATGCATCACAAATCTTTTCTACGTGGCTGCCTGATTCAGTATGTAAATCGGATTGCCTTTATGTTCCGTGATGGACTTCCGGTTGGAGCTATAGGGAGTTCTTCGTATTTTTCTTCGTTCTCTATGGGTTAGGGAGTTCCGATTCATTCTTGCATATCTACATGTCATTCCACGTTCACGTGAGCTGCTCTTAAGGATATTATGCAGATGTCGGTAGTAAGTCGGATACGGATTGATGGAAATAGACTTAAATTTTCCCAAACCTTTTCATTGAAACATGTTTTTTTTCTTCGAGCAATATGGTATTTGCGATTTTAAAAAAAACTTTGCTAACGTGTAGAATAACTGTGTTAGAAAACGGTGGACTTGTTTTGAATCTAAGGATATGGAATGGAATGATAAACTAGAGCAAATCAAGGTCGTACACCAAATTCAAATATGTATCTTTCAATTTAATTTAGAACTCAATGGGGCAGTTGTTCTAGCTGTTGTCTTTCTAGAATTAATCCAACTCTAGATGTGTTATTATGTCAACTTTTTTCGAATGAACTCATGATCTGGATATCTTGTTGATTGAAATTACCATGCGGAACATCACAAGTTTACCATCCGAAGTGTCGATAGTATAAATTTAGGCGAATTAGATGAGCGTCACACTAATAATAAATATTTCGTTAACAGGATCTTAGTGTTTTCCAAATAAAATAGACTACAGACTTAATTAGAGATAACTTACGCTAAACCATGTCAACAGCTGGATAATTTACCATTGTTTTTCATTCACCCCGAGAAAAGGTGAAATTTTTAGCAGAAACCAGATCAGCAAACAATCGCAACGGGACGTGACCGTTTATGCAGCAGGAGCGCTCAAAGCGTCGTCGTCGTCGTAAACCTTCGACCTGTCCCGGGTTCATTTTTTGTTGGCTCTTTTCCCAACTTTTGATTGTTTCTCCGACCGGTTCGAAATTTGGTGCAAAATAACGCGAAAGCCGCCTAACTAGGAAGTCCAACGAACAAAAAACAAAATTAAAACCGGGTCGTGCAGAAAAGACAGAGAAACTTATTCGTCGGGAAAATGTTGAACCCTTTTCTGGTTTCTTTCAATGTTTTTTTTTTCGTTTGTTTGCAAGGGAAATTGGGCTACCATATGGTTCGAGCGCGGTTTAATTTTGCGAAGGGACTCGCGAAACCGTTAAATTCGTATTTTACTGCGGGAGTTCTCGAAAATTGTGGAGCCATCTTGAACAAGAGCAGCTGGCTATCAGAATTTTTAAAGATAAAATGAGCTGTCCTATTGTATATAGAAACTAACATTTTAAAGAATATACAACTAGATTGTCACGTGACTCCAGCAGCGGTTTTTTCACGTGCAGTTTGTAGAATTTTACCCAGCATTAAAACGTACTATTTTCATTTCGTAGAAATTTGCAAAAACAGTTCTTCTTGAAAAAAGAACGAATTGAACCATAAGAGTTGGAACTAGTTTCAAGATTTTATTATGAAATGCCAAACCGATAGCGCTCCTAACACTCAAAGATTCCCGTTTGAAATATGCAAATTTCACCCGAGTCGACTCATCGTTTCCCAAGGTTCTCAGCTTCGATAATTCTTTCGTCAAACAAGAATTCACCTGATCCTCCATAATATACTCGAGTCGATTGGAATCTTTAAAAGTATTTTTTTTTTGTATTTCTCATATGCAGACAATCTACCACAGTCAGTTAACCAGTTAGTCTACCAAAAACAGTCAACGTTGGAGAACAAAAATAATGCCGCGATCACAATCTGTGCGTAAGGTCAAAAGACAAATTTACCACTACCAAGCCCGGTTGTCAAAAAACTTGTTTTCATCAGAGAGTTGGATTTGCATTTTTCAAAGTTTTTTTTTTATATTCTGTCTAAGCATTATTAGCTCGCTAGCTATCTCGCGGCTGCTACTATCGTCATCGGGAACGAAAATGATGGAAAGTGTTAGCTTCCTAAACCGAAAGCGATAGGCAACGTCGACAACGTTTTTTGCCAGAATTTCTAATGAGCTATATGATATAATAGCCCCGAAGCGCGTGGCGAATCGATTCCATAACAGGATTTGGTGGTGCTCGTTCATCTTATATTACTTGTACGCCTCCCTTAAGGATACCATTTGGGACCGCTGCTGGTCACAGTTGAGTGTTTACAATACTGACTATACTGAAAATTTGGTTAAATAGTCATTCCTGGGAAATTCCGGCTTACAGTCTATTTTAGAGCATAAACGATTTTTGATTTATGTATCTAACGTTTCAATCCGTTTTGGATCTTCTTCAGGGAAAAACTGCATTTTTTGGCCGATTTCAAAATATTTGTTGTGAGATGTTTACCTAAAAAGTGTCATTTTCTTGTTGCTTTCTCCGGCTGGTCTTGTAAAGCTGTCTATTTATCTGTTTTTACATTTACATTTACATTTATTTTACAACAATGTTTTTTTTTTTTTTATTTTCCGATTTAATTCGCGTTTCTCGGATAAAATCCGGTTGTCCGGGGATTTTGGGTTAAATTTTCCTCAGCATCGAAACTTCGGCACAGTTTTCACTTTTGACTTTTTGTTTTTGTTCAGGTAAACTGGTAAACAGGTCGTTGTGAGGTGAGTTTCACTTCGGTAGGTAGAAGTTAACTTTTTGGATTTCACAAGTATTCACCTTTTTATCTCGGTAAATTTCACCTTTTGATTATTTTCCGTGTACAAACAAAAGGAACCGCTGAAATAGCTAAAGTGGTATGAAATTTGAATTTCTGTCAGATTTTCCATTGGTGTGACCAGTTAGAGCAAGTTCACTGGTGTTGGGAAAAAGTGGTAGAAATTTTGACACTTGTAGCACATTTTAAAAATTCTATCATGCAAAAATGTTTTCACGATCCTTGGGCGTTGTATTTTTTAAAAGCACTGTTTCTATTTCAGCCTTATGTGATAGAAATATTGCTATTTTTGCAATACAGCATGCGAAAATAGAACACGTGTTGTAAAATACTTGAAGACCGCAGATCTTGAAAGTGTTTTTGCATGGTAAAGTTTTCAGAATGTTCTAAAAATGTCAAAATTTCTACCACTTTTTTCCAATACGAGTGATTGTAAATTTAAAAATTTCTTGGTATTTTTTATTGCTTATTCCGATTTTCACAAAATGCTTCCAAACCTCTTTTTTTCTTCTGAATTTAAGAATATGAAACACGATTTCAATGATGGCGATCAAGGAATATTTCAATAAGGTAGTGTCGTAGTTTGAAATAATTTTAAACTTTCGCAAATTTCACTGGTGAAAATCCACAATTTTTTCGAACCTCGAAAGCCCATTTTATAGAAAATTTATTCGAAAATGCAACCAGCAGATTCTTCAAATTATCATCGAAAAAGGAAAGTTTCCTATGGTGTTGTGACAAAAGGAGAATTTGATATTTGTTCCGGCCTTACTGAAAAACCTAAAGAAAAATGAATTCATGAATTGTTTATTTGAAAGGAAATTTAACATGATTCTTCAAATGCAAAGTGGACAATACCAGCTGAAATTGGTAAGGTAAATCACTAAATCTTGGTTATTTTTTATTGAAATTTAATTTTTTGATGTATATTAAGCATTTTTCACACATGTATTCATCTAATAAAAGATGTGCAGGTTGGTTATCCAACAGAGATCACCCACCAGGATATTCTCAGCCTCTAGGCGACGGGCGCGCCTCACTCGGTTGACAGTTGCGTCATTACTGGGGTAGATGATATAGTCAACTCGGAGAGAGTTTATGGTACACCCATACATTCATTCCAGCACCACACAAGAGACATAACTTTAATTATTTTTTTTTAATCAAAAACGAAATTTTTCGAGGCCTTTGTATTGTTTAAAACAAATTTGAAACGTTTTCTAAGAAAAAATCATTACAATTGTACTATTTTTCATAACTTCAAAGTCTTCATTTGGAAATTACCCCCTTTTAAGCGTTGGACATTGAAACTTTATCTAAATTTATTGACTAAAATTCCTATTTCCCTAATTTTAACGTTCCCGAAGACCTCTTTTTTCCCCTACAAACGATGAAAAACCTATTTTTTTATTCGATATTCCTTATAAAATTGGGAGTTGAGCAAATTGTCGAAATTACAAAAGCATTACAAATTTACTGCTTTCTAAGCAAATTTCGTCAATGCTCCAGTTCTTAATCTTAATTTTTTGGATCCCAGGTAAACTTCCCTGCCATTTTATTTTTAGAAAACCAGTGTTGTCAGTAACCCTGAGTGTAACTTTATCGCCTTTGGAAGGGTTTTTACATTGTACCAAAAGCATTTTTATATGTTCTCTTCATTTGCTTCCCTTTTAATATTATTAAAAAAGGAAATTTTAAGACTATTCGACAGCAATAACAAATAGATTGAAAAAATAAATTTTTAGTTTCTAGAGAAACCTCAGTCTTCTCAGCATTTGACGTTGTATGGTTACTAAAATTTATTTACTCAAATTCCATTTCTGTGCATATCTGCAGCTTCGAGAAAATTTTCAACAATTTTATTTCTTCCTCGATGCCTCGATTTTTTCTTTAACAGGAGGAGAAATTGTTTTTTGATTTAAAAGTTTCGAATAAAATCATTGCATTGAGATTTTTAGCAAGGTTGTTGAGATCTCAGAAAAATTCATAACTTCAAAAATTACATTCTTGATTCCTGAGATAAATTTTACAAACTTCATGGATTTTCTAAACTTAATTCTGATACCACTGGGATAGGATTTCTAAAGCTATAATCTAACTTAGATAATGTGGATTGCTAATTTTGAAGTAAAATTACACAATTTATAAATGTTTAGCATGATTTTGCTGTGAATTTTTTGAAAATCGTCGTCCCAAATTTCTTTAGCTAATCCACAGATATTTTTTTGTCAAGAACTCAGAATTCATTCGATTTTTTTTGATTAATATTCATGTTTATTTATTTATTGGCGGATATATGGGCTGAGCCCGTCATCCCGGCTATCTTAAAATTATCTTAAATACAGTTGTCTTCTTAATAATAAAATGTAAAGATTTTTGATTATAGATAAACTTAAATTGAAATCAATGACACTGTTAACACTGTTTATTTCCCTCATGAACCTGAGGGCTGGCTCGTTGCGACTGTAGTTTGTTCGGCGATTCTCAGGAGCGTAAAGTCTTCGTCTTCTTAAGACCATATTGCTGGTGTTAGCTGTCAATCGGGAGCGTAGAAATGTTGAGTTAGTCAAACCGCGTTCAATTTTCATTAAAAAAAAACATCAGATCATTTATGCGATGTCGGTTCTCTAATAAATCCAAATCCAAAAGGTAACAGATGTGTTCGTAATCTGGCAAATTTTCTCTCCAGCCTAGATTCCTGACAGCGAATCTCACAAAGCGTTTCTGTACTCCTTCCAGTCTGCTTATATGGAATTGTACCACTGACCACACTGACATGACACTTAGAACAAAAATTAAACCATTTTCTGTCTAATTTTTTGTTGTCAGATTTTGCAGGTTCGCAACACCGACGGCAGGTGGCGAACCTGAAAAATTTGACAAAAAATGCCCTGTAGGAAAAGTGGTCCTATTTAGCCCGATTTTATCGTAGAAATTGCGTGTTTTATTTTTAAAGTTGGGTGGCATTTCCGAACTGGGAGAGCATTTCTTCAAATAGATCGATGCGCACTCTGGAATCGACATTGCGTACTGTTGGAAAAATTATCCAGAAAACGAAATCGAGTGTCCAGTCAGTATGGTCAGTGATTGTACATTGGCCTCCAGACCAAGGTCTTTTGATACACTAGGTTCTCCGACTTTCACAGTAAGTAGGCAAGGAGTGAGCGGGGTTCTCAATGAGTTTGTTTATTTTTTGCTCAGCTTTTCGGTGGTTTGTTGGTAAACAAACTTCATGAGTTCCGTATAGTTGCATAGCCTACATAGCCAAAATGGCTGAATCGGGAATTCGATATTCGGTAACACCTCCTGAACATATACACACCTTGCTCCAGACTATACTCGCGAAATCGAATCTAGATCTTACCAAACTGACAGCCTGTATGATAGTGTATGGATCTTCCAATTCCCCAGCAAAGCGCCGCACTACACCGAAAAGTGCATAAAAATCCCATGTCGATCATGTCAATAAGAACTCTGTTCTTGAATAAAAATAAAGGTTTTATTTGTTTGCAAGTATTTGAGCTACGGACTTAGCAATGCCTTGTTTGTTCTTCCACTTTCATGGTTTTTTTTCATTTTAATGTGAATGTTGAATAACAGGGAAAAACTGTAATCTGCATAAAAAACTCCAATACATATTGCACTTATGCCTTGAAAAGAACACGCTTAAAACGCCAGAAAAACGTTAACCATCTAAATGACCCTGCTTATTTGATCAAGTTACTGACATTTCAGTTTTTTTTGGTTTAGTATGGACTAGCATTTTATGATAATTTACAATCTAAAAAGTCGAAAAAAAAATGAAATTTGAGTGAAAGTTTCAAACGACGACTTTGCTCATTCCTGTTATACATTAATGCTTGGTGACCCGAAAGGTATCGAAAAAGCGGTCTTATGTCTAATCTAGGGTTAACATATCTTGCAAAACAATCATAAATTTCATTTAAAATACTTTTATCCTATTAAAACCTATAAATTTCAAGTTTTGTCCATTCCCTTGTAATTTTGTTGAGAACAGTGATAGGCTATTTTATTGGATTTTATTGGATTTGAAGGAAAAGTTGATTTTATTTTTATTTTAAGAAAAACACCAAAATGATAAAATTTTGAATTTAAATAGTATTTATTTTCACATAGAGTATGCTTTTAGTGAACATTATTTCCGATTCGTTCATTGAATTGTGGCTTGTGATATAGCTCAGTTGGCAAGTCTGTTGTCTCCTGAGCCGATGTCCGCGAGTTCGAGCCCAAGAGTAAACATCGAACACAGTTGTACCGGATAAGTTTTTCAATAACGATCCGCAAACTGCAACGTTGATAAAGTCGCGAATGCCATAAAGATGGTAAAACGACTATAATCGAAACAAAAAAAAAGTTCATTGAATTTTTGTACGAATCTTTTAAGCAAATTGCTGCCTACTGTCTACAGTTCGGACGCTAATTGCATATTGAAAAGTGCCTTCCTTCGTTATCTCTTCCATTTTTATTCACCGTTTGGAGAACTCAATAACTGATGTTTCAGGCTCTTGATGCAAAAAGCTTTGGAGTTGTTTCGAAATTCTTTGACATACACTGCCGGCCAAAAGTTTGGGATCACCCACTAAAAAACATGCAAATTTTGATCGTTCATATCTCAGCCGTCTTAAGACATATTGAAAATCTTCTGATCTCATTTGAAAGATAACGAGCAATAGCTATCTCGGAGGTATTTTGTCCAAATATAATGTTTAAGTTTTGAACTTAAAACTTAACCTAAAGTTATAACATTTTCAAAAAGTCGCACTCTATACTCAAAGCCGATCATCTCGGGATAGGGTGGACCAAATCTCAAAATTTGAGTGGCATTAAAATTCCTGTTATTTACTTCTCAAAACACAATCAAGAAAATTTGAGAAAAAATTCAAGAATGTATTTTTAATTAATAAAAAAGACACTTGAGTTATCGTCCAAAAGTTTGGGATCACCTCTTTGTATGGTGAGTTTGGGATCATTCTTATAAAAACATGCAAATTTATTTTATTTATATCTTTCTCATCTAACATCGTATTGCAGAGCTGAAGGGTTCATTTGGAAGCTTAGGAATTGTTGTTTTTTAATAAATTCATTCAAAAATTATATTTCAAGGTGAGAACTATAAAAAAAATCTGGGAACTTTCAAAAAAACAATTAAATTTAGGTGATTTTTTTATGGTTATCACTTCAAAATATAATTTTTGAATGAATTTATTAAAAAACAACAATTCCTTAGCTTCCAAATGAACCCATCAGATCTGCAATAAGATGTTAGATGAGAAAGATATGAATAAAACAAATTTGCATGTTTTTATAAGAATGATCCCAAACTCATCATACAAAGAGGTGATCCCAAACTTTTGGGCGATAACTCAAGTGTCTATTTTATTAATTAAAAATACGTTTTTGAATTTTTTCACAAAATTTTTTGATTGTGTTTTGAGAAGTAAAGAACAGGAATTCTAATGCCACTCAAATTTTGAGATTTGGTCCACCCTATCCCGAGATGATCGGCTTTGAATATTGAGTGCGATTTTTTGAAAATGGTATAACTTTAGGTTAAGTTTTAAGTTCAAAACTAAAACATTATATTTGGGCAAAATACCTCCGAGATAGCTATTGCTCATTATCTTTCAAATGAGATCAGAAGATTTTCAATATGTCCTAAGACGGCTGAGATATGAACGATCAAAATTTGCATGTTTTTTAGTGGGTGATCCCAAACTTTTGGCCGGCAGTGTATAAGAATGCAAACTCCATGAATTTACAGAAAAAAAGTTTGTTTCTCTGACAAAATTTCTTCCAATAAAAAAAGAGTACATTTCACAAAATTTTGCAAAAAAAGAGTAGGTACGCTTATTTCTTAATCGAAAAGGAGTACATGTACTCTTAAAAGAGTACGTCCCTAGTCTAATCTCTCACCATGTTTTCCTCACTGAATAGTTTTTTCTTAAGATATCTTTTTTTTTGTTGACTGATTTTTTAAAATCTGTTAAATAAACTCCACCGCCAGCCCCATTTCCCGAAGCTTTAGGAATTTCGAGAAAAAAAATTGCCTATTTAGACGTAGAAACGTATGGCCCAAACAAACTTCGAAGCTGCAAGGTTTTTAACTGGGAAATGTTATGTTCAATTTTCACAGTCCGACTGTTGTATGTTAATGTCAACGGTAGATGGCCATTTAACATTTTTTTAAATTAAAGTCTACCTTACATTAATAACGGTTTTTTTTTTCAAGATTCATGTCAGTGTAGTCAATTACACTGTTTTTTGGAGAAAACAGCCTGAGTATGCTATATTTTTAGTCATATTTTACATTTGAAATAGGTAGGCCACAGATTAAAAAACTGCACAAAAAATAAGCCAAGAGAAAAGTGGATCATTTTTAGCACCGTAACAGACCGCACTTTGCCATAACTTTGTTTCCACGGGCAAAAACCGACCATAACGATTGACGAATAAAAAACGAATCAAGTTGTGGATAAAAACAAATCCAACTGCACCATTGTTTGTATTTTTTTCTCTCATGGTTTTCGGACGGGCAGATAAAAAAAGTATTGCGATTGCGAGCTGGCCGGTCAGACAGTTGGATTGCGAGGATTTTAGTAGTGGAACCGTTGCAGTAGGCTACTGCCGCCATTTTTACGCAACCATGACGACGCTGCAGGCATCTCTTAGTGTCGCTTTACTTTGCGCGTTAAATTTGGGGCACTTTTGGGCAATTAGTTATGCAGTTTCCTGTTGTGCCTTTTTTGAGTTTTTCTTCAACTGTGGAGCAACAAAAAAAACTTCCGTTGATATCGTTGATGTTCAAAATCAACAAATGAACTATTCTTGAAGCGTGCCCAAAAATGTTCATAGAAAGCAACCTTCAAACATAGGAAATAACAAAATTATAAAAGACGGAACTTTATTCACAAACACCTGAATGAAAAAAAAAGTTAAAAATGCATTGTTCACCGAGGTTGTATGTTTTTTGTCGGGCAACCCATAGGAAGGTAAATATAGCAAGAGTTGAAGTTGAACACTTTATACCCTCGAGCTTTTGCCAGACGAGTTCAAAGAAACCCAAGGAGAGTCCGGGAGAAACTGATGGAAGAATAATTCAATTTTCCAACTTTTCCCCTCTGGCTGCATGTTACACTGCATGATGCACTTGGAGCATTATTTGCTGGGAAAACTTCTCACTCATCACCTATGTATGTATTTTAGGGTGGAAATGGATGTATGGGAAAATTTTCATAGTCGAATTTCGAAAAACGGCCATACACATTTTATAGATTAGCCCATAAAATGACAAAAATGACAAAATGAGAAAAATGACAAAAATGACAAAAATGACAAAAATGACAAAAATGACAAAAATGACAAAAATGACAAAAATGACAAAAATGACAAAAATGACAAAAATGACAAAAATGACAAAAATGACAAAAATGACAAAAATGACAAAAATGACAAAAATGACAAAAATGACAAAAATGACAAAAATGACAAAAATGACAAAAATGACAAAAATGACAAAAATGACAAAAATGACAAAAATGACAAAAATGACAAAAATGACAAAAATGACAAAAATGACAAAAATGACAAAAATGACAAAAATGACAAAAATGACAAAAATGACAAAAATGACAAAAATGACAAAAATGACAAAAATGACAAAAATGACAAAAATGACAAAAATGACAAAAATGACAAAAATGACAAAAATGACAAAAATGACAAAAATGACAAAAATGACAAAAATGACAAAAATGACAAAAATGACAAAAATGACAAAAATGACAAAAATGACAAAAATGACAAAAATGACAAAAATGACAAAAATGACAAAAATGACAAAAATGACAAAAATGACAAAAATGACAAAAATGACAAAAATGACAAAAATGACAAAAATGACAAAAATGACAAAAATGACAAAAATGACAAAAATGACAAAAATGACAAAAATGACAAAAATGACAAAAATGACAAAAATGACAAAAATGACAAAAATGACAAAAATGACAAAAATGACAAAAATGACAAAAATGACAAAAATGACAAAAATGACAAAAATGACAAAAATGACAAAAATGACAAAAATGACAAAAATGACAAAAATGACAAAAATGACAAAAATGACAAAAATGACAAAAATGACAAAAATGACAAAAATGACAAAAATGACAAAAATGACAAAAATGACAAAAATGACAAAAATGACAAAAATGACAAAAATGACAAAAATGACAAAAATGACAAAAATGACAAAAATGACAAAAATGACAAAAATGACAAAAATGACAAAAATGACAAAAATGACAAAAATGACAAAAATGACAAAAATGACAAAAATGACAAAAATGACAAAAATGACAAAAATGACAAAAATGACAAAAATGACAAAAATGACAAAAATGACAAAAATGACAAAAATGACAAAAATGACAAAAATGACAAAAATGACAAAAATGACAAAAATGACAAAAATGACAAAAATGACAAAAATGACAAAAATGACAAAAATGACAAAAATGACAAAAATGACAAAAATGACAAAAATGACAAAAATGACAAAAATGACAAAAATGACAAAAATGACAAAAATGACAAAAATGACAAAAATGACAAAAATGACAAAAATGACAAAAATGACAAAAATAACAAAAATGACAAAAATGACAAAAATGACAAAAATGACAAAAATGACAAAAATGACAAAAATGACAAAAATGACAAAAATGACAAAAATGACAAAAATGACAAAAATGACAAAAATGACAAAAATGACAAAAATGACAAAAATGACAAAAATGACAAAAATGACAAAAATGACAAAAATGACAAAAATGACAAAAATGACAAAAATGACAAAAAAGAAAAAAATGACAAAAATGACAAAAATGACAAAAATGACAAAAATGACAAAAATGACAAAAATGACAAAAATGACAAAATGACAAAAATGACAAAAATGACAAAAATGACAAAATGACAAAAATGACAAAAATGACAAAAATGACAAAAATGACAAAAATGACAAAAATTACGAAAATGACAGAAATGGCAAAAATGACAAAAATGGTAAAAATGACAAAAATGACAAAAATGACAAAAATGACAAAAATGGCAAAAATGACAAAAATGACAAAAATGACAGAAATGACAAAAATGACAAACATTAAAAATATGATTAAAATGACAAAAACGTAAAAAATTACAAAATTAAGAAAAATGACAAAAATAACGAATTTGTATATTTCCAGCAAACTTCTCACACGTTCAGTTATTCAATGTTCCCATACATGTTTACCAATATCGCTATTGCTGCAGCTGTAATTGTTGGAAAAACTTTTTTCACCACCCCTTCCAAAAAACGCCTTGAATCCCTTACGGCAAATTGAGTTTACTCGCGCCATGTCAACTGCAGCAAAAATTTATGTAGGTCCCTACCTATTCCATACTGGAGGCAAACAAAGCGCCAACGAGGACGAACGAAAGTTCATTTGCAAGTTCCGTAGTTTTTGCGAACAATTAGTATTGCAGCCAGCAATCAATGTTCCGGTTTGTTGAAATTTGCACCGATGTGTGTGTAATTCGCTTATGAAATCAAATTTCTGGTAAACTTATTTCGAACGATTTTTTTTGGGTTGGTTTGTTCTACCGAAGTTACGACCGTGGACGTCAGCTAGTGGGTCAAAAAAATAAAAACAAAGCGAAACTACCACGGAAAAATTCACCTTGGTTTTCAAGTAGACACTCATAACGCTATTTTTTCATGGTTTTCGTGATGAAATTAGAAGCTTATAAGAAACACTTGAACCGTGAAATTCGTGAAAATCACACAGTTGTCGGCTGTCAAAACAAAGACACATTCGATTTACATAAAAATCCAGTGATCTGCCAAGAATAGGGTGATTTGGTGCATTCTATGTGATGTTCACGTAACTCTGAAAGGCTCATTCGCGTTAAATTAAAATTAAAATGAAAAGCCAGGCCAGCAACCACCAAAAGGGCAAACCAAATGAAATTTTTTGCGACAAATTTGTGTAAGTTCACCAAAATTTATTTATTTAAAACATACGAATATAAATATCTTCAATCATATTTCAATGACATTTACGTGGAACGCATTTAGCAGAACGAATCCTTTTTCACATTTGATTCACAAGTTAAACTCACCTTCAACTGATATAAAAATTAGGTAAACTCTGTTTGCTACCTAGTTGCACGACGATTTCCCATGATATTTACGGTAGCAAAAATCTATGTACATTTTCACGTAGCGTTTATGTGAAGACTTTTTGAGTATGGTATTTTTCCTGTTAACAAGGTGAGTAGTAACACTGTCAGTATTTTTGGACGTTTAAAAAAAATTAGATTACGTTTCGGCACCAAAAAAGTTAAAATAGAGTATTTCCTGAGACAGATTGTGGTAGGGTAGCTTTTTGTTTTTGTTTTGAAAAATGTAAACACCAACTGGTCGCCATTTTGATCTTTGATGATAAGCACTGTTCAATGCTTTCTTTTAAAAACTTATTTAATTAAAAGCATCAAAAAACCTTCATGTATCAACTTGTTATGAATTTACAAATCATTAAACAAAGAATTTATATGCTCCTCATCAAGGTGCGCTTGTAAAACCACTACAATTGCATTGCCAATTTCAAATCGTTACTATCTGGTCATTGAACATACGTAATGTTGTTGTTATGTTTACCCTACCACGATATGCCGAGAAAATGTAAACATGAGGAATAGACTGCCCCAAATTTGTATGGGAAATTTAAAACCTGTGAAATGTTAAACGCTGCAGGCTTAAATTGATCCTGGGCCTAGTACAAGATCTCATGCCAAATTTGGGCCAGATCGGATCACGGGAAGGGGTCGCTCAACGAGCCTGAAGTTTGTATGGGATTTTGAGACATTTTGTTCGAGAGGAACATGAAAAACCAGTTTTTCGTCAATAACTTTTGTCTCCTTCGACCGATTTCTTTCAAAAACGGGTTTTCTTGAAGCCTAAACTATGACAAACATTTTATCAGAAGGTTGTATTTCAATTAAAGTTAAGATAAAAAAGTTATTAAGCTTCAAAAATGGGCTAACTTTTTTAAGGGTGACATTCACCATTGTTTTAATGAGGCAACTAAATGTCCGATCAGGACACTCAATGTGAAATGCATGCCGTGCCATCAAATAATTACCGAATGTTGTTGCGCTCAATTGCAATTTTTAATGTTTTTCTAATATTTAAGTTTGGATGATATTCACTTGATATTTCGGAAAGAAATAAGGGCGGAAAAATGCTTGACAATAAGAAAAAATTGCATAACCACAGGGGCTTAGGAACATAACTAGACGATTTGTGATGCCAATAAAACAGTTTATCATCAATAGCTTTGGTTCCCGCCAGCCGATTTCTTTCAAAACCAATTTTTCTAAAAGCTTAAATTATGAAAAATATTTCATCCGAAGACTGCATTTCGATGAGAATTAAGATAAAAAAAAATTTATTAGGCTTCAAAAATGGGCTAAACCTTTTACGGTGGTATTCATTACATATTATTAAAGCGACCAAAATTATTGATGAAAAACTGGGTTTTCATGTTTCTTCCAAGAAAAATGTCTCAAAATCGCATACAAACTTCACGCTCGTTGAGCGACCCCTTCCCGTGATCCGATCTGGCCCAAATTTGGCATGAGATCTTGTACTAGGACTTGAATCAGCCTGCAGCGTATATCATTTCACAGTTTTGGAATTTCCCATACAAATTTGGGGCAGTCTTTTGTACATATTTCCGCCTTTGGGTGGGATTTATGTTTCATCTTTTCTAACTAACTCAGGATAATTTTTTTTTCTCAAAAAATCTATTCTGAATGGTTGTTACTCTCAGACCCAACCGCCAACATTTTTTTTTTTAATCGAAAAACACATGGACCAACGCTTTATGATGCCAATAAAATGATAATTTTTCGAAAAAAGGTCCTTTTACATTTTTCTCACGTTTTTATTATATTAGCTGTAGCTTTCTTTTGATAGAGAATGAAGGTGGTTTTTTTTATTGGCATCACAAATCGTCCAGCCATGATCCGAAGCCCCTGTGGTTATGCAATTCTTTTTAAATTGTCAAGCATTTTTCCGCCCTCGCTTCTTTCCGAACTATCAAGTGAATATCATCCAAACTCAAATAATAGAAAAGCATTGAAAATTGCAATCGAGCGCAACAACAATGGTGAAAATCGGTCATTATTTGAAGAAAAGGCATGCATTTCTTATTGAGTGTCTTGGTCGGACATTTAGTCGCCTCATTAAAACAGTGATGAATGTCACCCTTAAAAAAGTTAGCCCATTTTTGAAGCTTAATAACTTTTTTATCTTAACTTTAATTGAAATGCAACCTTCTGATGAAATATTTGTCATAATTTAGGCTTCAAGAAAACCCGTTTTTGAAAGAAATCGGTCGAAGGAGACAAAAGTTATTGACGAAAAACTGGTTTTTCATGTTCCTCTCGAACAAAATGTCTCAAAATCCCATACAAACTTCAGGCTCGTTGAGCGACCCCTTCCCGTGGTCTGATCTGGCCCAAATTTGGCATGAGATCTTGTACTAGGCCCAGGATCAATTTAAGCCTGCAGCGTATAACTTTTTCAAAAGTCGGGTCATTTGGGGCAGTCTAATGAGGAATCAGCTGTTCGTCTGACAAGTGGGGAAATGCCTTATAGGCAGTCAGGAAGCTGCATGGTTTTCGTAGTGGTGTGAATTGCGACGCCACTGTTTCGCACGTTTTCTTAACATTATATTCAACACAATACCCGTTTCAATGTTGTTCTGTGCTTATATTTTTGGTAAACAAACCTATGTCCTGTCAAATCTTATATTTTGGATGGCCGTTTGTGTGATTCGACAGACCTTCCTTACTTGACTGACGTTGATTTCACAGAGGGCCTCTGCATATTTTCAGTTAAGAATGTGTTCAAATGTCAATAACATTTGTCAATAATAGCATTTTGATTTTCAGAATCGTGATAATCATGGACGATATGTAGGGAACTTGTGATAAGTCCAAGACGAATTAACTAAGGTGATCCAAAGTTATCAAAAAGTAGACATCGCTTGGATGCATCAGAGGGGGCGGAACGAAGCCAAAACTTTGACAGCTGGCTGAAAAAAGTCGAACGAAGACAGTTGGCCTTATGTCGATGACATAGTGCATCGCGAACGTGAACGCGAAGCGAACTGCGGTGGAGCTGTCAAAACCTGTTCCCATTTACTTACCATTGAAATCGCTTTGAGCTGACATACTGAATGCGGCAAAGCAGATGCAAATTTGTTCCGCCGCTCGAGTTCGCATTGGTCGCGTTCGCCAATTCGCATTTACTATATCATCGGCCTAGCATTCGAGATGTTCTTTTTATTTCGTGTGAATTGATCCACATTTATGTATGAGCGCAATCAAAGCAAAGCGATTCGCAGTGATTACGATGAGTGAATGGATTGTGAAGAAATAAAAATATAATAATTCAAAAATTGCTGACTGACCAACAGCGCTGCTGATGGATTGCATGAAATAATAGAAATTAGAGTTTCTCGACCATCAGTTGCGGACGCAAACAAATATGCAATTGCGCCGCATTATGGCTGCTGGTGGCACGGCAGCACATTTTCTCAATCATATTGCATGTCGATAAATGAATGCCATAACTTGCGGCAGCCATTTGTAGTGGGTGCGTGTCTATTTTTCGCCATAAATTATCCCCAATTTAGGATGCACATGAATTCTTGTACCTAAATGTACACGGCAGGCAGCATTGAGCTCGTTCACTCTTATCCGGATGCAGAGGCGACCCACAAAATGTATCATCATACCTCAGTTGGAAAAGTTACAGTATCGCGTTTAAGGTTATTAATTTGAATCATTCGTTGAGCGGGCTCGGCCGGAAAATGGTTCGGTCTGTTTTGGGTAGATACTGATTGTTGCCTATAACGTGTGTCTCGTGCCATTGAACCATCTGCATGTCTGCCTACCCAACATAGAAGCTTTTGAAAACGCCGCCCACTTTGATTATTGTTATGGATTGTCGGTCTGTTCTGTTCTCATTTCGAAGTCGATTTTTCCTGAATCAGCTGTTTCCTAGCTTGTCAAACTAACAGCTGACTTGATTTGGTACAATAATAAACGAAATGCAGCATGTTCAACGAACGAACAGTATCTCAATGTGATTGACCCAAAAATCAAATGGAAGTCAATCGATATGTTTCACAATGTTTTTCAAGGTAGATTTTAATTTATCTACACAGCAAAAAAAGTGTTGCGTTATTACATCAAAAACGTGCACATAACTTGAGTCGCAAATGCTACCTAATATAACATCGTTTTGATGTAAAACCTGTGACCTCGATAAGATGTAACAAAATTACACTAAAAAATTTATCGTAGTAGAGAAACATGGGAACATTTATTCAGCACAGAAACGTTGAAAAATGTTGATACAATTCAAAGGACAATATTATTTATGTAAATGGTCGTAGAACTTTCAGAAACGTGGAAAACTCTACAATTAACAAGTTTCGTTCGAACTCTTTGTTTTAGGAAAAAATGCGATAGTCAAAATGACGAAATATTTATTGAAAAATCACAATTCGCCTAACAAATGATACTCTGTACTCTGTAGGAATCTGTGCATAATTTACTGGGACATTTCAGATGGGTTAATATTCAATTAAACTGCTAATTTGATTTGTTCAGATTTATATTAATCTAATTGCAAACACTTGGCTCTTCATAGCTAAAGTTATGTTTCACAACAGCCATTTTTCTGGAAGTTCAATAACAGGATTTTCACAATTTTAGTTCATGAGCGCTATAAAACGCGTCTGTTATCCTTGGGATACGTTTAGAGGTTTTCATTTGTTGGCCTTTCCTTAGCGATCACATCAAAGTGTAGCTATTATAACAAAGTCTAACTTCAGACTCCGAACAAAACAATTGTCTCTTCTGACGCTGAATTTCGATACTGGCCTCGGATCGGCATGTTCGGCATGAAGAAATTCTCGGGATATTGCGTTGTGCCTAAAAAAATAAAAGAAAACGTGAATATCAAGGCTTAGCGGGTATGAAAAAATAATCATAATAGGACTTACTCTCCTTTCTGAAGATTTAAAACTCCTATCCACACTCTTTGTACTTTTTTTCTTCGGAATAAATTTTCTGGAACCAAAAAAATATGAAAATCAGTGAATATCACTGGATTTGCTTAAAAATAAGCAACAAATCGATATATCTTACCAGTAGATTGGTTGCCTCTGAGCCTCAGAAACCCTTCCGGAGTTTTGGATATGAAAATTATTTTGTTGACAGTTATGAGCTGCTTCGATGTGATTACATTGACGATGTAATATTACATTAACAGACATGTTTAAAATTGTGTACATCGATTAGATGTAATAAACGAACAGTTGAGTAGTATCACAATAAAAAAATCATAATATTACATATTGTGGCTAACATCCGCTCAATTTACATCGGCCATCGTTACATTATTTTTTGCTGTGTAGATTTATCGTATTAGAAACTGATCAAAAATTTTAAATTTCTTACACATGAAGGACCGTGAAGAAATCTAACCGGGAAACACCGAAATTCGGTATACATATCTCAGAAACCGCGACGCCATTGAACATGCTTAATATTGTTGTTATTTATTCAGTGGACCAGGATATGCCAAAAATTTGTATACAATGAGAAATCAGCTGTTTGTTTGACAAGCTAGGAAATAGCTGATAACTGATAGCCGAGTAGAAGGTAGTAGAAGGTTTGGAGAAATTTCAATAGCTCGAAACGTCAATGTTAGGTTTGTTCAACATTCTCCTATAGAACAAACAGAATTTCTATCCATTACAAATGTTACTGTTTATGTCTCTAGCAACCCTTTCGGACACAAGCAACAGAGCTGTTGATTTGATGCTGACCCTTGTTCTTGTTACAGATACCAAATAACAACAGCACGCAAGTGGGTATCTTTTTCCCCCTGCTCATTATAATGGATTGGTTCATCGCTTTTTGATCGTCAATTATGGAGGCCACCATAATGAGCGGAATTATAAAACAAAATATAATTACCTAGTGGTCGGCCATGATGAAATATGCGCCGGTTTTTGCGCACTGCTGACTGCAGAAAAAATTGTGGTACGGATCAATCAGCAATAAAATGCACTAATAGGAATAAATACGGCTAATGGATGATTGCAACAGACGCAGAAACATTGCGTGTGTTTAATGGGTAGAAATGTTGTTGTTATCTAGATTTTTTTTTGTTTTCTGATGGAGAGTGTCGCGAACTGGGACGCTAATACATCCATCGCGTGTTGCTACTATTGATTCAACAGTTAATATTTGGTGCTGAATTATCATTTAGGAAAGAACCAGCCCTTTCCCAGCATGTCAAACGAACAGCTGATTTCTCATTGTTTACAAATTTTTTGGCGACCTTTGGTCCTCTGAACAACAATGACATTAAGCATGTTCAGTGACCGCGCAGTATCTAAGTTTCACGCCAAAATCAAATGCAAGTTAACTATATGAGCTACAATAACGTTTTTCTGTAGATTCATCGCATTTAAAACTGATAATTAAATATGAAATTTCTACCAAGGACGAATATTTAATTTGAGCAAAAAAAGATTTCTCTTTCGAAAAATCATTGAACAAATCTAATCTTAAAAGTTCAAAATAAAATCAACTATGATGTAATGATTTTTCAAAACCAAAACATCAACAAAGCGGATCAACGTCTGTCTCAGAAAATACCTGAAGCCTAGTCCACACTAGGCAACTTGGACTGCGATTTCGGTTGCTGCGAGGCGACTTGTTTATGTTTACATTTGCATCTCGTCTCCCGACAAGTACACTCAGAAATAAATAAAATACAAAAATAGTTTTTATCTATTTATCCAGTGATTTCTAGATGATTAATTTCTCCAGTCATTAAAAGTACTGCCGCGATAATTATTTTTTATGCACTGGAAACATTTCATATTGAAAAATTATCCGGTGCATACACGCAGAAAAAGAAAGGGGGTTGGTTTCAACAAAACGTTTTGTTATTTTATTTTACAATATCGATGCTAATTTTTCGATACGTTTCACTAAAAAATCGATCGGAAATAACAATAAAATTTTGTAATTTTTACACACTAATGTTTTATTACTTACATATAAAATTTGATTTAATTCGAAATATAAAATCGGTTCATTTCAATAATCGTGTAGTTGGCCGAAAAATTAAAAACAAAAGAAAAAAAAAAGAATATTAGCGGGAAAAATGAACAAATTTTCTCATCCGAGGTGCTTATTCGTCGGTGCGGCTGGACCCCTCCGGATTTGTTCCACAACTCACAGGTTTGTATCATAAATTCAAGTATGGGTGTGGTATGTACTTATTTTTATTTTTTTATGTTTAGGGACCGATCGAAGTCGAACCAATATTCGAAGCTGGTTCAGGAAGGAAATGGGACCCTGCATTGCGCGAAGTAAGGCTTTCCATTATTTTCATCAGTAGCTACAACCTACAACGAGTTAATTATCCCCCAAGGCAAGCTATTAGCGGGAATATAGATTGACCATGATGTGCAAAAAGGGAAACGAAGACTTTCCCAATGATAAAAAGCATTTTGTATCAAATAAATGAGGCATAAAACAATTAATTGTAACCGAATTCAATTAATCCGAAAATCAATAACCATTTTCCTTTCTTTTGAATTTAAACAAAAATGAATTCAAATCATGAAATATGATTAATTTTTAACCCCACTTATTTTTTTATTTTAAGCTAAAAAGTTTTTGTGTGTTTTACCCAAAATTATTTTATTATTTTAAGTATGATGGATCATTTTCAAAAAGGGGGTATTTCGTTTTTTGACAATTTTCGCAATTTTGACAATTCTAACAATTTTTAATTTCATGGATATTTCAGTTGTACATTGACAATTTTGGCAATTTTAAAAATTTTGAAATTTTGTTAAATTTTGATAGTTTTAGACCAATTTTGAAATTTTGACAACTTTCAAAATTTTGACCATTCTGACAACTTTTAAAATTCTTAAAATTCTGACCGATTTTAAAACATTTAGACAATTTTTACAATTTTGACAATTTCGACAACTTTGACAGTTTTGAAAATTTGACCAGTTTTGACTTTTTTAACAATTGTGACAACTTTCACAGTTTTGACAATTTTGACCACTTAAACAAATTTGTTTGTTTTGATAATTTTGACAGTTGTTATTAATTTTGACTGTTTTGACAATTTCTGTAATTTGACAATTTTAACATTTTTGTCCATTTTAAAAAATTTTGTAATTTAATTTTTTTATGACAAAATTGATAATTCGGACAATCGAAATAAGAGAGACAAATTTAATAATTTTTGCAAATTTTTCAATTTTGACAATTATGACACTTTTGAAAGTTTTGAAAATTTAGCAAATTGTACAAATTCAATGATTTTGAAGAATTAGTCATTTAAGACAATTCCTTTCTGAAAAAAAAATGAAAAAAACGATAAAAATGACGAAAAAATAAACAAATAAAAGGAATGACAGTAATGACAAAGTTGACAAAAATGTTAAAAATGACAGCACAATTCAGAAATTTACCAAGAAGAACAATATTGAAAGTTTTGGGTGAATTCCATGTTTTGATAATTTCAAATTTTTTTGACAATTTTGATGATTTGGACAGTTGAACTTAGTGAATCAATTTGTACTATTTTAGCAATTCTGAAATTTTTACAATTTTGACAGTTTTAGCAAATTTTGACAATGTATTCAATTAGTACAAACTTAGCAATGAAGATCAGTCAATTTAAACAAAATGACATAAATGACAAAAATGAAAAAAAAAAAATTACAAATGGTTTTATTAAGGCATTTCACTTATAAAGTTTTTATGTGCCGGGAGTATTTTTCCTAACTTTGGGTTAGTCAGAGGGGGGAAGTGAAAAAATAAAATAAAATAAAAAAAAAAGATATAAAATTACAAAAATTACACAAATTATAAAAGTGACAAAACCATTGGTCTTTCGGTAGAATGATAGATATTTCGGTAAAATATATCGAGCGTTGCAGTTTCAACTCAAACACGATGACTGAAACATCAGACAATGATGACAGCACAAAAAGACGTAATAACAACTCTCGATTTCGTTTTAACCGAACTTTCTTCTTCTCACTTTCACTTGATTGAACCGGGACCGGGGATCTCACTTTCGATGCCGGAGACTGCATTCCCTTGCCCCGGGCTGCCCTCCCTTAGGAATCGATTGTATGCTAATTTAATATCTTCCTCTGCAGCAAAGCACAGGTCTTCTTCGTTCACTGCCCATTTGTCCAGCCCATTGATTAATATGTTCACCATTTTACAGCCCAGCATATGAATTTGTCTGTGTCTGTGGGTGTATCTGAATGGATGTATCACCGTCAAGCCAGGCTATAAGAGAGGTGCCCGCCCATGATCGTCGTAGAATGAAAACGAAAGCTTGTGAATCGTACGTACTGACTAAGTAGGTACATCCGGCGATGTATATTGCAAGTTTCTGTGTACGTAAACGAATGTATGAAAAGGGAAATCTCGCATAGAGGTGTAGTGGCGTTAACCTTGTTTCGTTCAGTTCGGATTTGAAGAGCGGAAAGGAAACCGAAACCGCTAGCTGTCAGCTTATACACATACTTTTTATCGGTCACGGTCACGAAACAGTCCGAGCTAACCGCGCAATCAACAGGGCAGTAGTTTTCTGTTAATGACTTTCCCTTTTTTCTCGCGAGACGCCCCTGGATTGGCACCGTAAACGGTTCTGGGTTCGCTTTTTATCGAGCATCTTGGGACCATTTGCTGACTTGACACGGTTCAAGTGCCTTATAGTTAGTAATTTGTCATAGTCATCATCCTTCTTCTTTTGGTGGCTGCTGGCCAGGCGACAGAAGACACGCAGTAGGCCATCAAGCCACGTTGTTACATCTTCATCAGCGGCCTCTTCTATTCCACGTAGAAAAATCGGATGTGGATGGTTGATGAGACGGAAAAGACACACACGATTCGCAGTAGGCCATCATCATCAATCTGTCTTTGATGTGCCATCTCTATATGCTATATACACAATCATGTAGAAAATATAGCAGCATCGTTAGCGCCATCTAGTCTACCGTTAGCTAGTACAGTAAAAAACACATGGTTATTCATTTATGTTTCGTTCTTTTTTCTCAGCTGACTATAGTCTATAGTTAGTCAGTCAGTCGACTACGGTAGTAGGTTTTGCCGTGTGAGTTTTTCTCTAGGCTCTTGTTTCCTGATGGCTTTGATGTCTGGAGGGAAACTTAAGTAATTCCATTTTGTTAATTTAATAGCGTTTAATGGTTTTTCGTGCAACTTTTTCAGAAGGTTAAAAACTTAGCAATAACATGATTTTTCTTTACCTTGTAATGGGTAGATGTGTGGGTCAGGCTCAATGTGAGTAGTGCAGTGCATATTACAACCTATACGAGCATATAGGTGTGATGAGCTGGTTGTTATCTATCGCTAGCACAATGGACCTCTCTCGTACCTACACAGTAAACGAAAATTACCTAGTTCGGAAATTTTTTTACCGAAATCCTAACATGTGTAAATCGTTAAACTGTTCGGCAATTTTTTCGGTAAAAAATAAACGAACATCGGTAAATGAAGAATCGATTTACCGATGTTCGTTTATTTTTTACCGAAAAAATTAACGATTTACACATGTTAGGATTTCGGTAAAAAAAATTACCGAACTCGGTAATTTTCGTTTACTGTGTATACACCGCGGACGTCTCTATATCGTCACTTTGGCGTTAGGTGGTTTCCACAGTAGAATTATCTCTTTTTGATTTATTGATGAAAAATGTAGATATACATCCGTCTGTGTCATTGAAAGCATTCCAAAAATAAAGTCATTTTTTCAAATGTTGTTTAAAACTTACACCACGATGTATTGAAGAAGGTGGTCTTGTCGTTCCTGTCAAATCACACAATCGGTCATTTTGATAAATGGAATTGACAGAGGATAGGTTTGTTTACATAAAAAAGATAAACATTGAAAATCCAACCGGTTTCTCGAAGAGGTTAGGGCGAAGCAGAAGACTGAACCAGCTGTCAAATCGCATACAAACGCACCGTGCCAAATTTTTGGTACCAGAACGTCAGTGTGGTTCCCGAAATTAAACACAATTAAACCATAACAGACTCGAAATAGGGTAACATTTTGGTTGTCAAACGCATCTGTTGTTGTCATACTGAAAATTTAGAATCAATTTTAACAAGGATTATACTGAAAACTCTGCATTTTGTGCCCAACCATAATTTATTAATGTTACCAAAGATCCCTTTGACTGACATTCCCGAGCCGCAGATATCATTTTAAGGATTATTAAAAAATTTCCTCGGGTAGAAATTGTTGCAATGAAGACGGCCATATTGCCCATATACGTGTTTCACTCGTTTCAATTTTCTTCTTCCTGCGGGTTTCTTGACTGAAAAATTGGTACGTAAATGTTTGCTTTCTTCAGCCCCTTGGGGCGAAGGCCTTTCGGTAAGATAGTGTTCTTTAAAATCTGTAAGTATATCCTAATAGGGTGGTGATGATGATGACAGTACAAATGTTTACATCATAAAACGGTTAGGCGAGACTACTCAAACTAGGTTTGTGGTAACAAATGGGAACAATGTTCCCAGAAAATCTGAGTAGAAGTACCAAATTGCTCATTGAGAAATTAGAACTTTTCCGGTTTTGGAACGTGAGAGGTGGAAAGTGATAAACAGTAATCGCTTATGTTGTAAGTAATTATTTAAGGACTTGACGCACAAAATAAATAATTTTCCACCACTGAATCTTTCATTTCAATAGCTTCGCTTTCTGAGTTCCAATTAGAAAGAACTGTTGAATTTCACTACGGAGTCGCACTTTTCTCCATTTGCTAAAGCTTGGTATTGTCTCCTTTCTTTCGGAAGCCATTGAGTGCTAAATAGATCATGATCAGGATTGCGAGTATGCTAAAATTACAACCGACCAAATTCTTTGCTATTTTAGCGGAATAAGATTTCACGAGCATCTTCTCACCGATCGAGATATTATTTAGTAGGGGATAGTGGGGTAACGTAGGCCATGGGGAAACGTAAGGCCACTCTAAATAGCTTAGCTGTGTGTTGAGGTAAAAATCTCAATCCAACAGCCAGCGTCGTCGCTTTGCGTAAGCATGTTTTTCTATATGTTGTTGACTTATGTACGCATCATATGCTTCTTTTATTTAACTAGCCTAGACAAATGTACTTACATAATTAAACAAGCACCTGCAAATTGTATCCGTGGGAGATCTAAAATTCATAACAAAAATATGCTCGTACGCTTATGATCTTAGTTTTGTCATTTTCTTTCACGTGGAAAAGGAATTTTTGATGAAACATAAATAAGTCACACAAACGCAACCACTTTGCAAATCAAAGCTTGTGCTGAATCGTGGGCCACGACGTCAACTTACCTATGCCATCCCTCACTGAACAGGAAGTTTTCGAAAGATTATCGACAGTCGACCCATCTAAAGGTACTGGACCAGACGATATACCTCCATCAGTACTAAAAAATTGCGCTGCATCTCTAGCTGCACCGATTTGTCACCTGTTTAATCGCTCACTCAGAGAAAGGACATTTCCTAACGCCTGGCGTATTGCGGCTATCACTCCGATTTACAAATCAGGAAACGCACATTGTGTAGAAAACTACAGACCGATTTCGATACTCTGTGCAATTTCCAAAATCTTCGAAGTTTTGATGCATGAACGTATGTATGCTGCCATCAAACCCTTCATCGCTGATTTGCAACATGGTTTCGTTAAAAAAAGGTCAACTGTCACCAACTTAATGTGCTACGTGAACTCGCTGAACAACAATTTGGAAAAAGCATGTCAAGTAGATTCGGTTTACATCGACTTTGCGAAGGCTTTTGACCGGGTCCCGCACAAAATACTGATTGCAAAGATGGATAGACTTGGCTTTCCATCCTGGTCGCTTGAATGGACTGCGTCGTACCTTGCTAACCGTCAGGCGTACACAAAAATAAAAAATTCACGCTCGAGGAAATTTGACATGCCGTCTGGAGTACCGCAAGGTAGTCACCTTGGACCTTTATTATTTATTTATTATTTATAAATCCAAAAAAAAAAGACTTTCTAAAACAGTCAGAACTCGGGAAAATAATGTATTTAAAAAATAAAATGCCTGATGATACCTTAAAAATGTAGAAAACCTTTCCATTCATTTATTTTTTCTTTTTATCTTTTATAATAAAGAAGTTATGAAATAAAGAAAAAAAGTGGCCCATGATACCCCACTTTCCCCTATATTATCAAAAATTCGAAGGGACTTACGGATTATTGCGCTCAAACCCTTAAATCATTGCAAAAAAATCTAAAAAACAATAAATTGGACAAAAGCTTGTATGCAAAAAAATTGCATGCTATCTAAATGCCACAAAATCGAAAATTCGAATTAATCAGGATCGACAATTTGGAAAACCTGGAATGCTTTAAGTAATATTTCATTTTTCCCTTAATATTGTTTGTATATTCCATTTATCAATCAAATTTTCCACAGAGTGTTCAAACTTTGTTTATTCTCCCCTTCGAGATTTTAAAAAAAATTTAAGGGAGGATAATGAAAGAAGAATTTGATATTTGTTCCGGCCTTAATGAGTTTCAAAGTTTTACTTTTTATCATTGAAATGAAACATATTTCCACAAATCTATCTTCTTACATCCTCCTTAAGTCCCAAGTAGGTGGACCCGTCTGGGAACACATAAGAACGATAAGGGCTATCAGTATTATTTTATGTCATACCGATTGGTTTTGTCGTTGTCCCCGGAATAAATCAGGTGATTTATGGGGGATTCTCATGCTTCCAAAAGCCGAACGAAAAAACCGCTTCTCAACGAGCAATAGCAAATCAATTACAAATCCTTCGGAAGCTGTATCTAGCTGTAAGTTCTAAATATTTTATCGGTAATCGGAATCGACGGGGACAGCAGTCGCGCCGGAGTGTAATTTATGGATTTCACGGTCATCAGCTGTTGTAAACTCGCTCGTTTGGGATTGGTAGATGGGAAGGCCGACGAAATTGATGGTCGGAAATTGATTGATGCAGCACGATTTTAGGTTAAAGCTTACGGTCCCGGCAAATCGTTCTGTTGTCAATCAATTTATTGGATTTAGGCTTTGATTTCGGCGCTTTGAACAAAGTTTTGGTCATGAAACATGTTATAGCTGGCAAAGAATAAAAATGGCATTCCAATCTGCTTTGAGTAGAAAATTGTCTTAGTGTGAGACACGCGTCTTGTCCTTTAAAAAGTGGAAAATGCATATTAAATCTTCTAGATATAAAAACTAACAGTTATGTTACTTTTTGGCAACACCTACATAAAAAACAAAGGCTTTGCAAGGTTGAATACAACATTGTTGAAATAATGATTTTTTTTTTCATAAAATAAAAAAAAAAAGTGAACAAACAATATGAACGAATGCACAATTCAATACTGCCTTAAAATCATATTGATGCACTCACAGTATAATCAGATTTTCCTATGAACCAGATACTTGACAATTAATTGTTATTTAAATAAGCTCATCAAACTGCCCCGTGCTCCTACCACAAAAAGGGTTTACACCGGTGCGATTGTATCCAATATCCAATTACGCTGTGGCCTGACTAACCAGGCTGAATTGTAATCGGAAAATGCGCTTCAGCGAGCCTTGCAACTTGTGGCCAATCATCATTGGCGGCGACGCACGCGATGACACTCGTTTGGTGGGTTGAAATCGGATAGCGAATCGATTTGATTCGAACTGCACGGAAAATAAAAAAAATGTAAAGTTTACCGATAATCAGAGGTGATTTTTTTCCACCCATCTTTCGAGGTAAATTTTACCCTTTTTCCATGTACCTATCAAAAAGGTAAATTTAACCTTTTTTTCTATCACCTACAAAAAAGGTAAAATTTACCTTTTCGAGATTCACTGAGCAAAATTAGATTTTATCGTTTTAACGTTTACCGTGTTTTGGCTTTAAAATAAAACCAAAAACAAAATTTATTCATAATTTCATGTTTATTTAAGATATACGGAGATTTTTACCTTGTTATTATTGTTTTACAATCTATGATCATGTCAAAAAAGAAAAATTCACTGCGTTAGAATGTAAGGTCGACCTCGAAGAGGTGTAAGGTACCTTTTTTGGATTTACCTTTTTTCTAGGTGGTTATTCAGCTCAATTTAGGTAAACTTCACTTCGCTACGAGGTAAGATTAACCTTTTCAGATTCACCTTTGTCTCGGTGAATTCTACCTTTTTTCCAGCGCGATTCAGATAAACGAGGTGAGTTTCACCTCGAAGAGGTAGAAGTTACCGTTTTTGGTTTCACGAGAGTTTACCCTTTATTTCGGTAAATTTTACCTTTTTATTATTTTCCGTGTGGTATCATGATGGCTTCTCGGAATAATGAAGCGACAGAAAACCAAAGCGTCATGCCCTTCCTTCCCATCTGGGGTAGTCTGGAGGAAATGTTTGCACCTGCTCGGCACATTTTTGGAGCTACGATAGGGTTGACCTTTATAAGAGATTAAGCTTTTTTTAAAGTTTTTTTTTCATTACAATTGGTTACTTAAGTCTAGCACTTATTCAAACTATTAAACTATTTTATGTTTTAAACATTTCACATGTTCATTTTTGTTCATGAAATTATTTGATCCAAGTAAATAATCGTCATGGGTGATTGAAAGTGCTAGCGATGTTCGAATTATAATATCATGCATGGTTGAGTACCATACAAACATTATTTAAGTTAACTGATTGAAACATTTAAATTGATTAGAAAAAACTTCGTTGCTCAGAAACACAGAAAAAATAAGGCAAAATCGGTTGAAATGTGGATGTGCTTGCTTATTCATATTGTTCATTTCTAAAAATAATAGAAGAAAATTACACCCAAAGTACAGGTTGCAAATTTCAATGCCAATCGGAGCTAACTATGTGCCGAAAATGCACTGAAATGTGCATTGTGTCAAAGATGATAGATGATACCCGCAACTGGCCTTAAGACTCGAGCTCTCGGGCAAAAATGATGCAGAATCATTACATACAAACTGGGTTGCCAGGTGTCCAGATTTGTCTGTAAAACACAGACTTTTGACCCCTTTGTGACTTCATATTTGACTTTTTATCACTCCACCACCGTTTTTGCGTAATGGCACGATTCCAGATCCAACTTAAACAGAGAATAAATTTTGTGAGACCTATTGAAGTGCTTTTCAGGAAAAACGGTCGCATTTTGAGGCAATCTTCTTTGTATTTTTAGCCATTTGTCGTGTTAATCGTTATGACGGACTGAGTAATTTGCAGTTGCTACAGATCGTTAGCCTCCTTAAGTACTAGACTTTGATTTTTTCACCGGGAAATACTGGCGAGACTTGTCAATGAAAAGTTTCTGGTTGACAACTTGCCAGGTGACCGCTAAAGAGTTTGTTTTGCTGTCCATTACCAAATTTTTTAAAATATCTTTCCACAAGCAGGCCAAATATTTTGCGTACGATTTGACCACCATATTTTGTTTATATTACCGGTGAGCAGCTTTTCTACCTTGGAGAAATGAAGCCAGGTCTATTTAGAAGTCAGCTAGACGAAACAGTCAGAAAACTTTTACCTTTTTATCCCTTCCTCTATTTATATTATCAGGTTGAGCTTGAAAAAACTTCTTACATTCCTCTCACTTCATGGAATCAATAATCTTTACTTTTATTCAAATTTCAGCACACTATTGGGTCCTCTAGGACTTTCTAAACGATTTATTATGTGAACTTTGGTCAAATAGTTGATTTCCAGCTGTTTTTGGGTCTCCCACTGGATTTCTCTCGATCCTGCCCATAAATTTTTGTCAATTTACTTCAGTATTGGACGCTATCTCAAAAAACACTTTACAGATTATTACCAAATTTTGTACGTACACATTACATTACTAGGTAGTTTTACTGAAAATTTCATCTATTTACATCCATGCGTTCAAAACTTATCCACTAAACAAAGTGATGCATTTTTTTCGAATACATTCCATTATTGATGAGCTGTACAGGAATTTGATAACGATTTTATTGACTTTTTTTTTTGGAAAAAATATAAATCTGATATTTTGGAAATAAAATCGAATCATTGTTGGGTTGAGTTTGAAACTACTCCATTTTTTTCTGAAGTTCTTTTGAAATGGAAAGCGTCATGATATAAATTTGGATGAATTTCAAATCTTGTTCCAAACACAAAAACTTTAAATATTATCTGGAGACATAAGTTCTTTTTTCTCGAAAAATTCAACGGTTAGTGGTTAAATATTTAAAAAAAATTAATAGGGGGCAACGAGCTCGGGAATTCAGCAAAAGGGGCCGGTGGGTGAAAAAAGTTTGAAAATCACTGTTCTTAATCAACTTTGCCTCTGTTTTCATTTTGAGCAATCAGCAGTTCAGTAATTCTGTTCTGTTGAATCAACCATACACGATTGCTGATTCGTCTCAAATATTGATGCAGGCTACTCAAAACTTGAGGACAATTCACACATCCGAGACATGGATGAACCAACCCTATAAATTTTATTGAACCGATTTCAATAACATAGCCGAATCAATCAGTGTGTTTCAGCAATTGACATCTGAAATTTCCTGCAAGGTTTAATCAACCTCACGAGTTTTTTTTAAGGATAACTACGGAATTTTTGTTATTTGTGAAGCAACTTTATTGAAAAAAATATCATAGAGTGGAAAGTTGTTCGATAGAGAAAAAGAAAGAAACTTTTCGATGCAAATGTTAATTTTAATTGGAATGAAAAAAAAAAACTGTTTCGATTGAAAATAAAATGTCAAATTTTATGAGTCAAATCGAAAACTTTCGACAACCCTAGAGTACTCTCAAATGCATCTATTGGCCATGGAATAATTGCCGTTTGATTGAATACCCTTTCCGTGTCACTTGATTGATAAAATCCATTTGTGGTTTTTTGCAATGATCAAGGTAACTACCTAGCTACATACATATACAGTTATACATGTATGTTATGAGCCTTATCATTTTCCATTCATAGTTGGAAGAGGATTTCGATGGTTCCAAATCCAATTGACTGGAAAAGCTTCGGTTTAATCGATGAAACCGACATGTTGGAATTGTTATGAAGATATGAAATTGATGGTTTCAATTCGAACAACATGAAAAAAATTGTAAACACTCAATCATTTCAATTATGTCTTTTCCACGTTGAACTTCAAGATTGATGAACACAAAGTCAGCCTGAAACTCTTTCAAATGCGTGATGTCACACATGGTTAAATTTATGAGGATTGTAAAATCACTGTTCCAAAAGTGGAAATAATTCACACCGCCATTCTCGCCCTCGTCATGAAAACCAAAATTGGGAAGAAGTTAACCGAACTTACAGTTTCTCTTCCTTCATTGTGCCGAAACTTTTCGGAAGGATATGAAAAGTTTGTGCTGCTACCATCGGTAGGTATCCTCTTTCACCACACAACAATCACCGAACAACTTTTGCTTAAGTAGAATAGCAAACACCACTCATTCATTCGTTCTCGGCTTGATAGTGGCACTTGAAAAGTTCAAGTTTAGTTGTTGTATGAAGCTCAATGATGATAGCACTTCATGATTGGCGTTAGTTAGGCTTACCCTAGCTTAGCTTCAGCATCATCAGTGTGTCAAAATTTTGACTTCCGTCTGAATTTTGGGGAACTTGATTTTTTTGCCGAAGGTTCTGGTTTAGATGCGAATGTTTATTTTTATTAGGTTTAAGTTTACTCTAGTTATCGAGTCAAAAGGAAAAAATGAATATCCCCTAGAAATGCACTTTTATTATGCATTTTTTAAATTTTTACAAATAATTTTTGGAATAGCGGTTGCCGTCTCCAGAAACGTTTTAGTTAGAGGTTTTCAAATGAGGTCAATGCATCGAAAAATGTTTTAATCTTTTATAAAAAAAAAAATTAAAGAAAGTCAAAATGACTATAATCACAGAGAACAGACGTACAAGCTAGCCTACGAAACTTGTGTAAAATAGCCAACGACAGTTTTGAATCAACTTTTTTTTGGCTGGGCCTGTCAAAACTGACGAACGAGAAGTACGAGGTCGTATGAACTGTTCGGCATGTTTCAAGAATATCAAGAAATTAAAAACGAATACACACAAATAGGATCTCAGTGAAACTTCATGTTTCTTTTAAGAGATTTAAATTCTAGTTAAGGCTAAAGCTTACATCTTTCATATAATGGCTAGCATCTTATAATGTTAACACCACCAACCCACAGAAAGAGTACTATGTATGCCGTAACCGAGATTCGATTTCATGACCTCTGGCTTAGAAGACTTTAACGCTATCCTCTAGGCCACGGTCGGCGGCCAAGTTTCGAACTGATTCCAGAACTGTTAGTTATTTTAACTGCATCAGTAATGCAAAAATAAAGGGAATGAAATTCTGTCCAGCCAAAGGTAACTCTTATTGCATTTATCTAGCAATAAATTAAACCCGTCTATTTTAGAGCGGCATTAGTTTAATTGTTAATCAGTTCATATATGATTACGGCTTTTTCAAAAGTTGGCACCTGAACATTTGATTTGTAACTTTTGAACGGCGCAATAGATGGCACTGTTTCAAGTCAATTTTCAACGTATTTTTTGGATGTCAGCATTTAAAATTTCACACACCTTTTTGAAAAGCTTTTGTTCGAGCTTGTACGTCTGTTCTCTGTGCTACCATCCCGAACCCAATTTTTACTTCTTTCTATTACAAATTTACAATCAGAACCACTTAATTCCGAAATTAAAATCAGAATATTTTCTTGTTGATTTTGAAAAAAGTATAAACCTTTTTAGAAGAAAAAATGGTTTTTTTCAGTTAAAATTTTAATTTTAAATTAATGAGCAATGTTCCACAATCGTTTTTCACAATGTTAATTCGAAATTTGCAGTTGGGAACCAAAGTTCTGGAATTTGCTCCCTAAAGATGGTTTTTAAGAACTTAACTATGCATGTTTGATCCCATTTTTGACTCAGAAAACTATCCACTATATTTATAACTCTGAGCTCTGGATGTAGATTGAGAAAATGTCTAGTGTTTACGACACATCGGTTAAGAATTCGTTTGTCATGAATTAAAATTGGATTTCGAGATGATGATACAACTTTGAACTCTTGAAAAAACATGTTGACCACATGTTGTATGGTCGTTGATGACCCTCTTGATCATGGTAGTTGGAGGTTTTCGTAAATTTGTAGCTGTTCTGGAATAATTTTCACCCTCAATTCAGAAAGCACAAAACTTTTCTAATGTGATTAAAATTTCAGAAATGCCGAATGTGTTGTTTTTAAGTAGATTTATAAAAGAACCCGTGTGGGCAGGAGACTTCAACGCAAAAGCGACGAACCCTTCTCGTTACTCTAAAAGTTTCAAAACAAGAAAGTTCCTAATATTAATACACATTTTTTCTCCGATCGTGTTAATTTCTTTGAAAAAAAATATTGTATAAGTTTTCATTTTTGTAGTCAAACTCTGATACAATAAAAAAATGATATTCGGATTATCGTTTCATGGCTTGGTGAAAAGCTTCGTGCAAAAATTAACGATCTGACTTAAACTTTTCTGTGATCATTCCTTTGCCAGTTCTCCAATTTGCCTTGAGTCCAGAGTAGTTGACATTTTCAACAGGATTTTTTTGTCCATAAATGACTTTATTAAGGAGCTTTATCAATTTATCAGTTCATTTATTGTTTAGTTTTAGCCTGATAATTTCCAATATGTAAAAACACATTGAAAATTTGTTGAGTTGATTTGTTCCAAAGTCAAACGATGTTATTCGCGTTAAAACGTTCCTAATAGTTCTGTTTCTTTTTTTTTAAATGTAGCTCTTTTTATTGGAGCGATGCTTCTACATGCCGTTATTAATAACACATTTCAGCGTCACGAACTGCCTGTTTCAATGGCACCTTTTATTGTTTCGAACGAAATCCCATGCATGCAAGTGAAACAATTAACGACATTACCTATCTGGCAATCTAGGCGTGACCTTGCCGCCATCATTCGCCGAACACACCTTTGGTGTGCCACCACCGTAAGACGGCGAGAAACCAAAAATTTCAATCCATTTGCATTCCGCCACCTGCTAGGGAGCGCAATTTTGACGCCTCAGCGTCACATGCCGAACAATTAAATTCACTACAAAACTGTCAAATCCACCCCATGTGTGACTGAAGTGCAAAACAACAATAATACTTAGCACACACCCAAACACTCAACAATCCCGAGCAAATAAATCGCGTCGAACGTGTTTTAAGTTTGTTGCTTTCTTGCTGGCTTGGTGGTGAATAGCAGGTAACATTCACCTTGCTAATTGGTCCTTCGAGCCGGATCGACTTCTCGAATCTGCTGGAACAATGTGCCAAAGTTAGACACTACCCGATTGAGACATGAGGAGATTCCATCGTCGTCATTTTCCGAAACGGTTGTGAGTGAGTGAACTATGTAGGTGTACTAAACCTTCACACGCAGCACCGTTTGTTTTGATTGTTTAAAATGCATTGCAATTTAGCACATGCTTCAAGCAAATGGTGAGATTTTCTGCTGTGTCACACTGGAGATTGAGCATAGCTATGGCTGGGGGCCATGTAACCAATCTCTTTCTCTGCTTCTTGAAGGAGCACAGGTTTGCACTTTGTCCATCGGACATATCGATAGCCATTGAGAATTCTTGCCTCACCTTAAAAGTGAACCTGTTGGTCAATTTTAGGGTAGGATGACTTTTTTTTTATAAATATGGTTGTTTTGATTTGATGATTTCTCAAACCTCCAATAACACATTCAACGTGCTTACAAGTGATTTTTATCTGTTCTTGAATCATAAAATCTCAAAACCGTCAATATTTTAAATCATAAACGATAATTTAAATCTTAGAAATCCAACGAAAAAAAGCGGAAAAAACTGTTAAATGCAAATTTCAATTCACAGTTTATTTGATAACTCTATCATCAATTAAAATTCTCTGTTTTTAGAAAATTCTAAGATAACCATATAGGTAAATGTTTTTCATTTCATCATTGTGTATTATAGTGAGTGCTTCATCGAAAGCAGAATAGTCGTCGTGATAATTGAGAAGTAACAATAACATTTCAGAAGAAGAATCCAAAATTTCAAAAATTACACCAAAGTATTCCATGGAGATTCAGATACAAAAGTTCAAAAGAAAAATCCAAAACTATTAATCAGATTTCTGTCTGAACCACAATTCAGTGTCTCAAATTCTGTTCATAATTTCTAATCAAATTCAGACACGAATACCATAATCTCTGACAAGATTAGAAAAATAGAAATGTGTATTTTCAGATACACTGATGGAAATTCACAATTAGACTACGAGAATATTTAAGAGAAACATGGGGTTAAAAGAAAAGAAAGAACATAAGCCGTAAATATCATGAATTTCTCGAAAAAGATACAACGGCTCACCGAAAGGACTTGGACTCGCAATCTCCTCATGTTTATTTTTAATTTTCCATGATGAACATAATTTGAAATTGAACGGTCAATTGAAAAATGATATGCTGAATTCACAATATTTATAATTTTAAGTTCAGTAGAGGATAATTATAAAACAGAAGTACCTCAAAATAAATGGTAAATATAAGACTTTGGTTATATCAGCTGAAAAAGTTTCAATTTCTAGTTTTATACTGGATTTAGAATAGAAATTCAAGAGAGAAACTCAGTATTGCCGATTACACAAATTTGAGAAACTACAAGGGTGCATACATTAGTTTTGCATTATTTCTACTTATACTTATCCTTATGAAGTAAGCATTCTAGATTGCCCGTTTTTACTAATTTTATTTCGAGCTACGCTCTTCTCACTTTCTTTGATTTTTTCTTAAATACAATGAAACCTGATTTTTACCCGGATATTACCCGGTAAAAATTCTGGAGTGTTTATTAAAAAGACCAATTATTTAATTAAAGTAAACATTATACTTTTTACATATAAATTGTATATTTATAAAGGTCCTCATAAATAATGTAAGTTTTTATTTATCTTGTAATTTGACGTGACGTTGACATGAAAATGAGAAATGTTTTTTTTCAATTCTACATTCTTTCTCCAAAAACTAATAATTGAACTGTTATTTATTCAAATTTCGACAAAGCTAAGAAAAAGTGATTCCAGCCCCCGCAGAATCCGTAACATTTTTCAAATGTGAAGAAATTATTTAAAAATCAAACCTAATGCTTGATTAGCTGGAACCTCCTAAAATATATTCCTTATTCAATAATTAGGAGAAAGCGATGAATTATTTATTGTAAGGTAAACATTCCAGATTCTCGGGTTTTTTTTTGGACATGCCCAGATTTTAAAAGTAAAGTGTACAAATAATTTCCCGGTTGCAAAAATATTGTTAAAAATAGGTCCGTATTTTGCTGGGTTTTTTGATAAAACCAATTTTTTATCTAAATAAGCGTTTTCGGGAGGTTGAAAAACGATACGAACGCTACTGACGTGTTCGATAAAAAATGAAAACCTAAGGTGTTTTTTCTCACTTTTTTTTCTTGAATTTCCTTCGAATAATCACTGGATTTTGTTTCGATTTTGTGTTGAAAATTCGAAAGCAAATGTCCAGATTTTGTTTTGGAGAAAAAAATGTCCTGATTTGATCAGTCCACTTAAATGCGGGAAACATTCTGCTATGTTTATTTTAGACTCCCCCCCTCTCCTCCCTAACATTACAATGAAACTATTCGAGAGATTGTTTCAGGGGGCCCTCTTTGATGTTATAATTCCAATTTTCTAGTTTGTTTATCCATATTTTTTAGAACTTTAAGTAGTAATAAAAAAAAGGTTGAACATTTTCCCTCGGAGGGGGGAGGGGCTTGGCCTGGGCCTCCCCCCCCCCTTAACCCGACGTTGGTATTACCCTTACATCCGCATTTTTATAAGTTTTTCGATTTTAGAACGTGCTTTACCTATTCAAGTTTAAAATTGTTCCTAAAAATGTAACGAAATGTGACGTGGCTCTAGTACGTAGAACCATGTCACATTTTTAAACCAATTTCTAGAAAATGAATTTAAAAATAAATTTCAAGTTTTTTTTTCCATACAGCAACAATATATTGTAAAACAATACTTAAGTTGTAGCTTTCTTCACTCAACTCAAACTGCATTTTGTTTTCCGATTGAAATTAACATAGAGAATACACCATATTTACATTGCCTTGGAACATTTGAACAGTGCTGCCAGTTACATTTAACGGTAACTTTCTACATCAAATTAGTTCACTGTGACAAAAATTCAGGTGCAATTTCGTTTTTTCTTCAAAATTATGAGTTGCATATTTAAAAAAATACTATAAACAAAACAAGAGAAGTGTTTAGTCCTTTAGCATAAAAACATGATTAGAAAAAATATAAAATGACTAAAAATGGTCAAAAATTTACTAAAATTTACGTTAATGATGATAAAAACAGTTTTTATTTTAATAAGTGAGAAAAGTTGAGAAAAAAATTTTGATTTTGGCAACACAAAATGTTCGGGCGTGTGCCAAAATCGAAAGGGATCTGTACTTGAATTTCTATCTAATTTTCGATTTTTTTTAAATTTTTGTTGTTTTCCAGAGTTTTAATCTTTTATTTGAGTCATTTTGTGTATTTTGAAAGTTATTTTTTTTCGTTATAGATTTTTTTTGTAATTTTTGTACAAATTGATGTTATTCACTTTTTTCATTTTTGTTTTTTTTCTTTAAATAATAATTAATATTTAATTTCCGCAATGTTTGTTTTGGAATATTTTCTATTTACATTTTTCATTTAAAATTTTTACAATTTTATTATTTTTAATTAAAACTCCATGTAAACTTGTGTTACTCTTGATATTCATTGACATTTGAATTGTTGTTAAAGGTCATCGCGTGATAAAATTTCCTACTAGGGATGCGTTATTTTTTATTTTTTTAAGGATCACTTTCCGTATAAATCTACCGGAGTTTCAGAAAAAGCCGTCATCCCAGACAAAGTCACAGAAAGTAAATTTTCGGTCAATATGTTTTTCTAATAATACCATATCGCGTCGTTTCATGCATTTAAAGTCTTTTGGCATTATGCATAAAGTTCCTTTTTCCCGTTTCGATTTCCAGGTCGAATAATTGAAGCTTTGATCGCATTGAGGCACCACTAAATCCAGTCCAACTGTTCTGAAATTTTGTACAGGTCAGTTTTTTTTGTGCCAAGCAAAAACATCTATTCTGTCCGTTTTTGGAATATTTTTTGAAAATTTTATGGCAACTTTTTTTTTGAGACTGCATACCAGTCCGAACAACAAAGAGCAAAAAGTCGTAACGTTCCCAAGTAGTGTTTTTTTCTGAAAAGAATCTAGAAAAACTGTGATACAATGTTCATCTTCAGTAAATATTCTACATCTAGCAAAAATTTTCTTAGAGTTACCAGAAATATAGGATTTCCAGATATCATGATTTTGCAATAGTTGAAGCATTATATAGTTGAATTGTCCTTCTGTCTCCAATAAATTTCGATTTTTCTGACACGAGAGTTTAGTGAAACATCACTTTAGGGTGTAAATTTTTAAATTTTAGCCTTTGACCGTCCACACTTTTCCGATATAAAACACATCGTTAAAGTTAGGTCAGGAATAATATTCAAAAATGCCATAAAAATTATTTAAAATACAAAGAGCTTAAACAGTTCATCGGTGATTGATGATCTCAAAAATATTCCCGTTTTCCAAGAAAACCAGCTCAACTAAAACAGCTCTCTCCTCCTCGAAAAACGGTTATCCGATAGTGACGGTGAAGTTCAAAGTTTGGCTGCTGGGTCGGTCCTACCGACTCTAAAGTGTGGCAAGAAATTTCAATCATTCATCCCCTGAGGGGCCCAAGCTTTTCGGGCGCCCAAAAGTGTGGTGAGGAAATAGTTTTTTGAGTGGATCGTTAACTGTTCGCTCCATGAGTAGGGAAAAGTTTACAATTTCCGAGTAGAGGAGCCCCCCTCGCTCGTGTTGGTGTGCAAAACACTACTGGAAGAGCGCGACCGAGAAAGTTAGTTTCCAGGGACTCTCGTAAAGGGGCGATAAATATTTCAACGTGTCCCTCCATTCGGGGCCCAGTTTGGGGGTGTACGTACATTTACACAGAACATCTACATGCATAGTTCTCGGCAACAACCTGTTGAAAGTGAATTATCTCGAAAATTTGTGTGGTATTTGAAACATTCTGATTGCAGTTGGAAACTCCGCAGCACAGAGAAAAAGGGGCGAGCGAGGATTTACTGTGGTTAGCATTTTTTTAAAGTAGGATTAACTGTTATTGCCTCTCATCTTATGGAATTTAAATAATAGCTTCGAATGGTTTTGGAAAAATAAGATGTAACCTAACCCCATAAGTGAGGCACAAAACGAAATAAACTGTTTATCAAAGAAATCAAAGAAGAAAAAGAGGGTAGCTTTACTTTAAAAAAAATAATTTTTACCTTAACCTTTTTCTCAGTGTACCTTTTAGTGCAATGTATTCATTCGATTGAAAAACTTTGCTGAATAGGACGTAGGTACCTACAGGTTCCACGAAACCTAAACGTCCAATTCAGTGTCTAGTGGAGCTTTTGGTGAGTGAGGGTCGACGAAGTGATTATTGAAATTTCACTTTTGCCTCGTCTTTTTCCTAAGTTTGCAGATAGGAATTTATGTTTACATTTTGAGGGTCCACTTCAAATAGCTACCGGAATAGGGGTGCTATTTTCATTTCTCCTCTCGGCTCATGACCAACAGCGGCTTTACTCTGGTCAGTGCTACAGACCATTGGCCCTGAGTTGCTTTATGATGAACTCAATTTTCTTTAATATCCTGTTAAATTTTAGCTCTTGAGTGATTATTATTGTCGAAAGAAACTTGGAAAGTCAATTTCAAGTAACAAACTCAACAAAATACATCCTACGCAATGCAACATCACCGGTAGGCGGCCATTGGCACAACAAATTACTCAACGAAGTCAGCTGATTCATCAGAATCGCGCTCACTCAAGCCGGATATTCGCCTTTGGAAACCGGAATCGGATCGAAGAGCCAATCAAGCTGATTCACTCCCCATCAAGGCTGCTAAATAGTTTGTAAATAATTACTGTCATTGCGTATTGTTACTTCGAACAACGGGCACCTGGCATCACAGACAAACAGACAGGATACAATACGGCGCAACACAAAAATAACACAGAATAATTTCTCTTTTTGAAAGTTTAGAAGTATAAGTAGAACAAATTGAACCTTTAGAGTATTTATGGGCGAAGATTTTCACAAAAATAGCCTTTTAAACTAGCGAACATCAGAAAATGAATATCTTTATAAAAACTTGGCATCATAGATCCGGCTGTGGGTTCTTTTTGAACATTGAATGAAAAAATGATTGCATACATTCGGGGTCTTTAATAGGCAAAACCCATTTGGCCCGCGGTCCATAAGGTTTTTGAAACCTAATGATCCCTGAATGTATGCAAACATTTTTACTTTCAATATCTATATATATAAAGAGCCTACAGGTGGATGGATGTTGCGAAATTTTCTCAAAGAAATTCATATTCTGCTGTCTGGTATTTAGCTTCAAAATATAGACATTTTGGCGATAATCTTGGCTATCCATGCTTAGAGGATTATTAGTATTCACATAAAAAAGTTTGGTTTTGCTTTCTTGGAAAATTCAAATATATTATTGCAAAACCAGTTTCAGAGTATTATCTAGTACAAGTAAAACAATGGAACTTTTTATACATTCTGTTAATTTTTCAGACCAATTCACCGAACAAATAAATATAAATAAATTAGTACACTAGAATAGGTTTCTACTAATAGTAATACATTAAATTGAACGGTAGTATTGTGAAATTTTGAGTCAATAATTTCTAAACACTACTTCTTTACTTACTTACATGTGGAAATAGTATTATCTGATGAACATTAGAGTGCCCCAAATGACCCGACTTTTGAAAAAGTTATGTACTGCATGGCCGTAGGTGGGGGGGGGGGGGGGAGGGTGGTTTGGGGGTTAGAACCCCCCCCCCCCCCCTCATGAGAGTCGAAAAAAGCAAGCGAGGTATTATACTCTACACTCAAAATTTTAAATTCATTATTAAATTATGATAATAGAGCAAAGTTATTCAAAAATAACAATCTAGAGTAAAAACTAATGCCAAAACCTCAAGATTTCATCCCAAGTTCAAAATTCTGCAACAGTTTTTCAAAATTTTCTCATTTCTTCATAGAATAAGGTTGCCAGAATTTTTCCAGCACTTATCCGGACCGAACAAATCTGGGCTGTTAATCATTTTTAATCATTTTTTTCGAAAATCATATGCATTTTCAATATTTTGATAATAGTTTTCCGAGTATGGAAAAAAAAAGAATTTTGTTTTATATTCAAATTAGAAGTTCTTAAGGGGGGGGGTAGGGTCTAACACTTTCAAAAAATCGATTTTTTTATTTTTTTATTTTCTTATTGTAAAACATTTCAAGAATGTTTTGTCAAAATTTCAAGTCAATTGAAGCAAAACTGTAGAAATTATAGGCCTTTAACTCTTCCTATCTAATACTGCAATAAAGCAAGAGCAAAAACTTCAAACGCGTTTTTCTCGAAAGCACATTTTTCAAGTCCGTGGACATCGTCATTTGAAAACTACTTATCCGATTCTTTTCAAATTTGGAACATATTTTCTACATATAAAATACCAGACCCCAACGTTTTTCTTTTTTGTTTTTTCTACTTTGGGGAGATTTTACGGGTGAAAAATGGCGGATTTTTTCGTGAAAAATCGTAGTTTTTACTTCAAACAGCCACAAAAATTTCATAAAAAAAAATTTAAGTTAAATTAAAACGTTGGGGTCCAGAAAAACATCTATTAAAAATATTTTGCTCTGATTTTTTGACTTCAGATGATTCTGTGCTGAGATACAGTGTCCACCGCAAATCCTGTTTTTCTAAAAGGCATCCTCGAAAGTGCTTCGTCACCGGCTAATTTTTCAATATTTTTCTACGAAAAAAAAATTTTAAATGTTCTTTTAATAATGCTTTGTATAATGCAAAAAATTGGAATACATTTGTTTGACCGATAGCTCTAGAAAAAAATCGTGAAAATCGTGTTTTTTTATACCCGTTAGACCCTACCCCCCCCTTAAACTTTATTCTAACACAAAATCTAAACATTTAAAGCTTCTAAGTGGCGATCCAAAATGGAAAACTCAGTTTCAACATTTGAAATTCCCATTGTAATTCAGATCTTCAAAATAGATAATAAAAGATAATAAATAGAAAATAAATAATTTAAATAATGAATTAAGATTAAACCATCAATACAGAATTTAAATAAAAGATTCATGAATGAGGGGTCTATAACTAGATTCAAAAAATTCTGATCTGGATAAAATATTCAGAAAAAATATTTTTCGTACATTTCAAAAATCATATAGAAATTTGGAAACAGATTCAAAGTTCAATTTTTGAATTCAGACTCAGAATTCAGCTAAAAAATTCACCAAGATGTTACATGTGAATGAGTTTTTCAATCAATATAAAATTGTTGAGGAATTGAAGAGAACATGAAAATTTGCTTGTCAATTCAATTACCAGATTTCAAATATTTCAATCAAAATTAGTTAGCACACACAATTAAGCTGAAAATCACATATATAAAGTAGAATTTGAGTGAATGTTCTAAGTTTTGTTTTATGCAAAATATCAAAATTGTATTTGAAAAAAAAAGGATTTTCATTATGGAATTGATTCTTTATGAAAAATATTTGCTGTTAAAGGAACATGTACCTGATCTTCACCCAAAAAGTTTCCTCAAAATTCTATATTTTTTCGGTGTATTGTTCAACAGTTTCAGTTTTTTACAGCCAAATTTCAAATCAAAAACATAAATTTAGTTCAAGTTTGCATCAAGAGAAATTGAACCGAAATTTTTATCTCTTACTTTGTTTTTTGGAAAATTTTATTATTTTTTATCAGAACATAGAATCTAAGAATTTTCAAAGAGTTTGGAAGATTGGGCTTGGGATTGTGATTTTTTTGAAGAAATTGAAGGCTACCCTAAAAATAACTTATTCTATGCTCAAATCCAATAACTTTGATCTACCAGACTCTTGAACAAATAAAATATTTAACCATCAATGAAAGAAAATTCCATGTTTTGTTTTTAAAGGTTTTATTACAAAAACTCAGCTCACCTTTTAGGCTAAGGACCATTTTTTTAAAGTTACGACTAAAAACGAAAACTATTAATGAGTACTTAAAAATTAATATTCATGTATGTATGTAGATACAATCATAATATGTTTTAATTTTTTTTGTTCGTGCGCTGTTGGGAAAAAATCATAGGTAAAAATCAGTTACCAAAACCCCCCCCCATGAGTAGGTTCTTCCTACGGCCCTGATGTACTGCAGGCTAAAATTGATCCTAGGCCTAGTGCATGATCTCATGCCAAATTTGGGCAAGATTGGATCACGGGAAGGGGTCGCTCAACGAGCCTGAAGTTTGTATGGGATTTTGAGGCATTGAAACATGACAATCCAGTTTTTCATGGATAACTTTGGTTTCCTTCGGCTGATTTCTTTTAAAAACAGATTTCCTTAAATTTCAAGTTATGGCAAATATTTAATCCAAACGCTGCAAATCGATTCGAGTTGAAATAAAAAAATTAGCCCTTTTTTGAAGCCTAATATTTTTTTTAATCTTAATTCGAATCAAATTGCTGTCTTCGGATGAAATATAAGTCATAAACTAGGCTTTAAGAAAACCCACTTTCAAAAAAAATCGGCCGAAGGAAACAATAGTTATTGATGAAAAACTGGTTTTCCATGTTTCTCTCAAACAAAATGTCTCAAAATCCCATACAAATTTCAGGCTCGTTGAGCAACCCCTTCCCGTAATCCGATCTGGCCCAAATTTGGCAAGAGATCTTGCACTAGGCCTTAGATCAATTTTAGCCGCAGCGCTTAACATTTTAAAGGTTTTCAATTTCCCATACAAATTAGGGGCAGTCTAATGAACATCTTTGTAGTATCCGCACAATTACCAAAATTTACTTCAGATGTCACTTACATTTTAAATGAATTTTTTTTTCAGTGTATGGCAACGTTTATTATTTTGGCAACACTTCAAAGTCAGTCAAACACAGAGAGCGCAGATTGTCAATACTGCTGCAACGAAAAATGTGTTTCTGATTTGGCCTCCGGTACAGAAACGGATTTGCACAGGGAGCGCAGATTGTTAAGGCTACTGCTACAAAAAATTGTTTCTGATTCAGCCTCCGTAAAAAGACGGATTGGCTTAGGAAGCGCAAATTTTCAAGGCTGCTGCTGCTGATTTTTTGTTATGATTTTGGTCTTCCGGTGAAAAAAACAGAGGCTTAGGAAGCACAGATTTGAAACCAGCTTCTGCTGATTATTTGTTTTGTCTTGGCCTTCTAGTTGACAAAGACGGATTGGTTTTGGAAGCGCAGATTTTAAGCCAGCTTCTGCTGATTGTTTTTTTGCATTTGGCCTTCTGGTGGAAAAAAACGGGTTGGCTTTGGAAGCACAGATTATTAAGATTGTTGCTGCTGATTGATTTTCACGAAGACAGAGCAACAGGAAAAGCACAGATTGGAAAGGCCTTTGCTGAGAATGGAATGTAGAATTGTGATGAAGGATATTTGGAAAATATTTAAGAACTCGTTTTAAAACAAAAGTCGATAAGAAAAAAAGTTCCAATGAGAAAAAAGGTGGGTAAAAAAATTGGCTTTACTCAAAAACAATCAATCTGAGCATTTTGCTAACTCATTCGTAAAAATAGTGGTAACGGGAAATAATGGCATCTTTTTGCTAAGTTGAGGCCGATAAATTTTTGTGTGTAGACAAAACCAAAACAACAAAATCAGTTATTGGTCTATGGTGTCTGAGTGAATCTCTGAATCGAGATTCGCGAGAATCGTACAATCATAACTTACTTTAAATCTTTTTTTAAATTTAGATATGTATAAAAAAACTTTGTTTGATACTCACCACTATTGCTACTATCATCTAATGCAGCAGTGTTGCCGCTTCGTTTATGGATGCCCCCACCATTGGCAGCGACAATCTGGCAACACAGCAACCCGTAGGCAATGAGGGCCGCGTACATCCACCGGGTCGCCAGCGAGCGACTTTTTCGGCTGTTTTTGTTGATGTTGTTGCTGTTGCAGGACTTCCGGCCATCATCATCAACCCTGCTGGCGACGACACCGACCAAAAATGGAGTGTTCTCACAGCAGCAGCTGTCGTCCGGCAATCGTCGTCCTCGGTCCATTTCTTCTACCATCCCTGTTCATAGGGGACTTTGGGTTCGCGTTTCGCAATGGATTTGTGTGTGTTAGTGTGTTTTTTCTTCTGTTGTTTCCCGGTGTTGTACGTGTGTTTGCGTTTGCGTGCGGGAAATGTCTTTGGAAGATTTCACCTTCTCCCGCCTTCTGTTAATGTGTCTATCCTGTGCAAGATTATCCCTCTAAATAGGAAAAAACGGCTCTCGGAAATGTGTATTTTACGGGTCGTTGCTTCTGGAAGTAGACGAGAAATGATACCGAATATTAGTGGTACTGTGGATGGATGAACGGAATCAACGCTGCTCCGGGAAGGTGAAATTCGAAGCGTCATAGCTTAACAACACATGTTTCGTGATAATCTGTGTTCGTCTTGCCTTGATGCCTATTATCATTAATCACTGTAATGGCGGGCTATGCACTTAAATAGTATGAGGGTGGTTGTAATTGCTTTGGTTGTCTTGCTCTTTTGATGGAATGAAACGATGAAAGGGTTTAATCTTGGCTTAAAGCGAAAAAAAGGTGTATCAAATCACTGCTTTACAAAGTGATTTCTACCGCCCCTCGGGGGCGTTGAGAGCTTTCAGGGGGCGGTGGACCCTGTTCTTAAATTTGGGGGGCGTTGAAAGAGCTCAGGGAGGCGGTGAGATTAAACATGTAGTTAATAATGACAAAAATAAAAAAGTCAAAATTTTTGAAAATGTCAAAGATGTCAAGCATGTAAAAAATGTTTAAAATGTTCCGAAGAGTTTTAAGTAAATCAAGAATTCTGGAAATGTCAAATGGTCCTGAATGACAAATATTTAAATAAATATTTTTAAAAATTAATTACATAGTTCTCCAAATCTTATATTTTTAAATCGTCAAATCTTCAAATAGAAAATCATTATTACAAATATTTTAAAGCCGGCAAAGTGGTTCAAAAATCACCTTTATACATCCCAGTTTAAGACTGTTATGTATGATACATTCAAAATATTGCATACGTTGTGTGATTGTATGAAAAGGATATTTTGCAAAACATCGTAGTAAATATCGTAGAAAATTCTTCCCTTTTTTTTTCTAATGTTGATGCATCAGCCTTAAACAATTAATTTTAAGCTTCGAGAACAATAAACAGTTTAATTCAAATATAAAAAAAAAACAAATCAGAAAGCTAATGAAGTTATAAAGGTAAAACGGCTAGAAATAAAGGGAATGAAATGAAAACATTCGAATTAAACTGAATTTACGCGAACATCGCCCATATGATGGAGAAATATCCATCAAGTTTATGGCCCACAATAAAAATCGCGTGCGAAACACTCTCACTTTCAAGATTTCACTGGTCGGAACAAGATACCTACTACTCCGTTAACCCTTACCGATCCCTCTTCACCTCATCCCATCAACACTCATCAACATGCAAAACGTGTTTTCGCAAAACATTAACAGCTGTGTGGCTCTGATGAAGAGGCTTGAGTCCGTCAAAGAGTAGATAAGTTAACGAAAGCAAAAAAAAACTCCACATCTCCCTACCTCCGACAGACTGGTTCACAGCGCATAATAAAAAGTGAAATGTTAATGCAAGGCTTCTCACTACCATCTCAGCTTGCTGCACCAATACTAGCAGCGCGAAGCCCTGCTATCAAGTTTTTAAAGCTGCAATAAAACCAGTCGACTTTGGGCCAAGAAAGAGTCAAGCCTTTTCATTCAGCTTGGAGATAAAACACCGTTTTCTGCGCATATTGTGACTCAACAAAATTTATCCAATTCCGGTGGAGGCGCCCAAAAACGGTGGGGCAAAAAGCTGGTGAAGTTACATAAATTATCTACACAGGGGAATTGTTGTTAGTAGCAGCTAGCTATTGAGATGGAAAGAAAAAACAAAAGTTGAAGAAGACACTCGACGCGAGGGCCATAAAGAGTCCATTTTAAGAGCACCGAGGTCGGTTGCTCTGCAGGTAAAAGTTTGTCGGAGTAACTTTTCCGGACAAGGAACCAGCCAAACTCAGAAGATCGAGTTCCCTGCACCGGAGGAAAAAGGGGAAAACTGTCAGAGCTGTCACATATTTTTGCACGCTAATTCTATTTATCTACCGGGGCCGTTGATGTTCCCTCGGGTGCTTGTCGACGACATTTGTAAAGTGGCAATGACGGTATGAATTTTGGACAGCCCTTATCTTCGGAGTGGTTTGAAAATTAACATGGGTCTGCTACCGGAATGACTGTATTAACAAGTTTCAGAACAAAGCGATGGCAAACAACTTTTTTCATGTTTTCCGCATGTTCTATTTTTTACCGGACAAATTACGTAGTTTTCCCGATGGATTTTATTATCAGTCTTAGGTAGAGTCGTCCTCATTGAATCGAAGCAACCGGCGAGCGTGCTCTAACGGCCGTGACGCAATCGTGGCCATCTACATCATCGACACACACTCCTCATCGTGTGTGTGTGTGTATGCCGTGTCATGCCGTTCGGTATTTAGCTGGCGGCAGTAGCAGTAGCGATAAGTTTGATGGTGCCTTTTTCGTTACATCATTTTCGGTTTTCTTTTGTTGCCATAATTGTTGTTATATAGCACCATCATTCGAACAAATTTGCACACACCAAACCCCAACGGTCATCAATCGTCCGAAATCGTACGAAGTTCCCCGCACACCGCTCGTCGCTTCTCATGCAAGACGAGACGAGCGAGAAAGCACGTTTTCGGGTGCCGAGGCTGAGACTCGAAGTATGGTGGAGTTGGAGTTTGTGCTGGTTGGAGGTACGGAATCCGAGCATGTGTAATTTTTTTTCCTAAAATAAAAGACGGCTAAGCTTGTCAGGTTGAAATTGATGCACTCGTCACATAATTAAAGCATTGGTTGGCATACTAAAATAGATGCACTAGATAACACAAAACATTACATAATTATGCAGCAGTTGAATTTTGTGCGTCGGTTTCAAGTAGAAACTCTTTAAAGTTACACTGAAAGTAATGATCATGGTTGAAAGATGTTTTTTTTCAAGGTGTGAAAATGAGACGAAGAATGCAAAGAATAAAAACTAATATAAATGAAACAAATAAGTGGCACCACTGCAACAGAAGCTTCAAAATGTAAACAAAAACACAAATCAGTCATTGGTCTAAACTTTTAAGAAACGGACGTGTTGACTCTGAATTATGATTCAGATCAATCGTCAGTTCGCGACAATGACATAGTTGGTACGATGCGCGTAGAATGAATGAATAAGATGGACTGATGAAGCGCAGATAGGGAAGGCTCTTGCTTTGTTTGTTTTGAAATGATGCCAGTTCCGGTAAATAAGTCGGACTGAAAAAGCGCAAATTTGAAAAGCTGATTTTTTTCCTTCTGAAATGGTTCGAGTTCCGGTGATCAAGACGGACTACCGAAGCGTAGATTTGAAAGGCTACGGCTTTGTTTGTTTGAAAATGATTCCAGATCCGGTGAATAAGACGGACTGGTGAAACACAGAATGGAAAGGCTGTTGCTTTGTTTGTTTGGGAATGATTCTAGTTTTGAAAAAAATTCAGCTCATTAGAAAACTTCAAAAGTTTGAAAAAAAAAGTCAAATGAAGTATAAAAAGTGAAGAAACCCAAATTTGAAGTGAATCGGTTTTGACTATCGAAATATAAATTTCAATTTGAGATCAGAGGCGAGCAGAATTCGGAAATGAGATAAGAATGAACAGAATAAAAATAAAAGTTACAGAAATAAATAAAACAAATATGTGGCAACACTTTAATATAAGCTTCAAAATGGTTAAAAAAAACCCAACAGTAACATTTCATAAGAGTAAGACTACCAAATGTAAACAAATCGAGTTAACGGGCAATCAGGATAAACGCGATTGCATTTTACCTAATAAGCGCGGTTTTGTCTTAAATTCATTTAAATTTATCATTTCTTTCGGAACGTGAAGCTACACCAACTTTATTTCTGTAGGTCCAATAGACGTAGCGAATTTGACCGTGTGTGACAAAACGGCGTAATTTGTTTTTTTCGTGTAGGCCCAAAAGGTTTAGGTACGAATTTCACTAAACTTAGCATCCCTTATCTATAAAACAATAGTTTCGTTGATATTGTTTGGCACTAGTTTTTATCTCAAACGATTACAATTTTTTTCAAAAATATCTAAGTTTTGTCGAAATTTTCAAAATTTTCAAAATTTTCAAAGCTATCAAAATTATCAAAATTATCAAAATTATCAAAATTGTCAAAATTGCCAAAATTGTCAAATCGTCAAAATTAGCTTCTAGTTTTTCTTCAATTTGTTTGGAAATTATCTCAAAATGATTTTTTTAAACTTATATGAAATTAATCTCAAATTCTACTTTGAATTGATTGAAGTATTTCTGTCTCGAAGTTGTCTCGGAGAGCTTTAAATTGCTTTGAATATTTAAATCTGTATTAAATAGTCCTGAAAATTTCCTGAAAATTTGTCTCAAAACTTATCTCAAGTTAGCCTTAAAATAATTTCTTGTTTTTAATATGGTCCTTTAAGTTTAAACTTCCAAAATTTTCCTAATAATTTACGGTAAAATGTGTTAATTCTTTAAAATGTTCAATTGAGTGTTCAAATTTAACTCAAAATTGTTGTAAATTTTTCTTTTTTTCTCAAATTTAACTCAAATTAGTCTTCAAATTTTCTCATAACTGTCGAAAATTTATCCTCCAAATGTTTAAACAATGATTTTGTTCCATTTAATAGTTTGTTCCAAATTCGTCTCGATATTGTTTTTTTATTGTCTCATTTTTTTTTTTCAAATTTACTTGTAAGTTTTCAATTTTTTCTAAATTTGTCTAAAAATAATTTAAATCTATTCGAAGCTTTTGTTTGATAAGATTCATTTTTATTTTCTAAAATTTGCCTTTATTTTTTTTAAATTGAAATTGTTTCATTTTGTTCTGAACTTTCTAAAACTTGGCACAATATTTTCTGAAATGGTTCTTATTTGACTTAATTTGATCCATCTCTTGTTTTCAAATAGTTTTATTTTCTCAAAATTGACTAAAATTTGTCTCTCATTTGTTTCGAAATTTTCTGGAATTTGTCTGATTTTTTTTTCCATAAAACGAATTTTTCTAAACCTTATCTCAAAATGCTTTCAGAACTATTTAAAAGATTCCCAAAATGTTTTTAATGAATTTTCTAAAATATATGATTTTTTTAAAATTTTAAAGAAAACTTTTTGAAATATGTCTTGAATATGTTCCTAAATGGTCTCGAATTTTTATTCAAATTTGAAATTGAAATTTGCAGCAAATGGGTCTCAAAGCATTCTGAACAATCGCAATTTAAATTCAATTTTGTCTTTAGATATTTTGATTTGTCTTGAGTTTTATTTAATTACTTTGTTCGATTTTCTTCAAATTTTTCTTTACATTTTTTCAAACTTGTTCCAAATTCAACCTCAAAACAGTGACAACGTTTCTATTTTTTGTTTTTGCCTCAGAATGGCTCTTTATTTATTTTTGAAATATTTTTTATTTGTTCTTATTATTTTTTTATAATTTTTTATTTGAAACGGTTCATACCTTAGAGTTTTAAGGAGCCAAACTCGTTTTGTGTTTATAACAATTAATTACTTAGGTCTAAAACTTTTTGTTTCAAGAGGAGAAAAACATAGAAAGGGAAGTAGGAAATTAAATAGAACTGTAGAAGAAGATCGACAGCTTTTAGAAAAAAAATAAATTTCGAACATGTAGTCCAAATTTAGCACAGCTTACACATCCCTCACTGGAACTTTGGGTGGTTTTTCTTCGGGCCCGAAGGGAGTCTATAAAATTCGTTCTAGCGACAAGATGGATTTGTTCTTATTATGTTAACTATCTATTTTTTTTTCAATCGTTTAAAATCATTCTAAAATTTAATAAATTATGTCTTTGATATCACCTTAACTCGTTTTAAATTTATTTGTTGTCTTGAAATTTCCTCAAAATTCTTCTTAGTTTTTTTTCAACTTTGTCTCAAAGTGATCCCTTATTTGTCTGAAAATTGTCATTGAATTGTTTCTAAAATTCTTAAATTATCTTATTTAGTTTCAAAGTTTTACAAGCCGTCTCAATTTTCATTTATCTTAATTTTTTTTAAATACCTCTTTTATTTTGTGTCACTAATTCCTTGTTTTCTAAGTTACAATTCTTTTATTTTTTTAATTGTTCAAATTTTATTTTTTTTTTAATTTTTTTTCAAATCTGCTCTGAATAAGCCAAAAAATGTTTCAAAATTGTGTCAATAATTTTAATTTTTTTTATAACAGTATAAAAGTTTGTTTCGAAATAAACTTCAACTTGTTTCACAGTTGGTCATATGGTTTCGAAATAATAATATTTAAGTGTCTTTTTTTCTTTTAAAATGGTTTTATTTTGTTATGCAGTTGATTAATTCTATTTTTCATAAACTTTCATCGAATGTATGTAAAAACTTTCTTAAACATTTCTAAAATTGACTCATTTTGTTTTCAAATTCTTTTTAATTGTTCTGAAAATTTTCTAAATTATGTCGCAAATTTGTGTTTTATCCCTCAAATTCGTTTAAAATTTTCTAAAATTGGCCTCAAACTTTTTCTATTATAGTTTTTGTTTCGTTATTCAATACACGTTAGTAAAAACCCGAAAATAAAAACCCATTCTGGCTTTTGCTCATCTTTAATGGACACTAAAATTACATTTAAAATTTTTGTTATCCAACACTAATTAACATTTTAAAGTAAAACTCACAATCCCAAGCCTTTGTCTATACTATTTTGTTCTAGCTCAGTTTGTTTTGATTGGCAGTTGCATTTACTTGTCAAAACTCAACATTATTTTTTTTTAAAAATTAACATTAATTTGTCTATTTTTGCTTTGAAATTGTCTTAATTTTGTCTCAAAACTGTTTCAAAATATTTCTCAAACTTATTTCAAAATTGTATTGATTCTATAAAATTTTTAATTTGTTTTTAAATTTTCTCAAATTTGTAATTGAATTCTCTTATTTGAGTCATCTTCTCTTATTGTTTACTATTATTTTCTTCAAATTCACTCAAAACATTCACAAATTTGATTAAACCTCGGACTCTACTGGCCGAACAATCTAACTGGTTAAAACCTGTCGCTTCCGAAGGTTTCCGCTGGGGTAAGTTCAAATTTCGGACCGTGATAGAAAGGAAGAATTCCTCGATTTATTTGTACAAGCAAAAACACTTGTAAATTTTCTTATGTCTGACGAACTAAAGAAAATTTGATTTAAATCTGCCACTGCCTCCTATGATTTTAACCTCGTTGTGACTTAAATTTGTCTCAACATTTTTACTAATAGCTGTCTCCAAATTATTTCTCGTCGTAAAGTAAAAAAAATGCTGCAGCAGCCAATCAATTGAGCGAAACTTCCAGGCGTATCTGGAATCGAAAAAAAAGGTGAAACTCGAAAATATCCGAAATTCATCGAAAAAACTTAGAGGTCTTGATGATAATCAACGAACAGTAAGTGTATATGATCCGCATTTCTTTATTTTCTTGAACAAAAAGTCATCGATTTTCTAAATAAGATTTGATAAGATGTTCCGAAAATTCAAACGCGTTTTTCTCGTTTTGAGATAACTGCTAGAGCTGTTCCGTTAGAAATCAGTTATTGGGCTTATCTTGTGAGAGACGGACCGGTTAAAGCCAAATACTGAATAATAATTCAGATTAATCGTCAGTTTACGACAAATAGAATTCTATTTTTTTATTTATTTCAGAATTTCAGGAAGGATCCAATCTGAAATCAGTAAATCATGTTATCGAAATTTCTTGCAAAACTTACGATTGACTTTGTAACGCCATTGACAGAGAGAATACCCTCACCAAAAAGGAGCCGAACGATGAAAAAGTATAAATTCGATTGCGGACAACTTTTGTGCTGTTTTGGGGTGCTTTCGTTTTTTCTTCCTAATGTGTTCCCGGAAAAGTTTTGCTGTCTCTGGAAAATGTTGAACCCCACGTCCCGTCCGTTCGTTCCGTTCGGCAATCGATTGATTTATGTAGAAATTTCTCTCAGTCTGGTCATGTTGGGTTGATTTGATTCGGGATAGGATGTGCTAGAGAAGACTTTTCTTCAATCCGGTTAACGTAAATCAATCGTGCTGCAGTCGATTGAGGTTAAGTTTGCGGAAGTGGTTCAATCGACTGAAAACGATTCGATAGCCAGGAAAATGGATTGCCATTGACGATTGTATGATACATTAGGACATTTTTATCGTTCTGGCTGATAGAAGAATATATTTTTGATCTTATCTCACTTAATGCCATTTTATGATTTCGAACTCATTTCAATTAATTTACCATACATAGGAAAGTGTTTTTGATTAGCTGCATTAGATTAACGTTTAGAAGCCGTACAATTCGGTATGGAAATTTGCAGTGCCTAATTAGATTTGGACACTAAATTAATTCTATCCTCATCCTAGCAAGTTGAAAGAAAATCAATGGCCTGAGAGTGCCACGCTCCATCTTCAGATGCCGCCAAACTTACTCCATCCTTCTCATATTTTCCCCTAGTCTATGTGTCCTAGTCTAGTTGAACGCAAAACCCAACAATGCTACTATTTCGTGCCATCAACGACGCTTCTAGGACTTTTGATGCAACGAGTGCTCCCTCTGTAGCAACGAGGAGCACTGGATATTAATATTAATTAGATGCATTAGTGCGCCTTTTGATGGCAGCACTATGGCATCGAGTGCAGCACATTTTCTTTGTTCCAACCAAGTGTATTCCGAATCGAATCGCACGAGTGCACACGCGACGCGACAATGCATCGCCACGTAATCATTTCAGCAGTGTTTCAGCTTCTCATTCCCAGTAGCAGCAGCAACGTCTCGATCCAGAAGCATCGAGGAGAGGATTTGGAGCCGTCACCACCTGCGGACCTAGCCTGTCTTCCGGAGTGGAATTTCCTGTCCCTTCCGTTGGATTTGGTCCCGTACAAATGGATAGATGAGGAATTCACCACGTTAAACGAAACCAAAGTTCAACAATCGATTAACGGCGGCAGGGTACGGACAGCCAACTTTTGGACCAACGTGTCCCGGGGGATTACCGAAATCGAATCCCTGCTGGAGGGGGCCGGTGCCACGTGGTTGCTCGCAAAGTTAAACCATACGACCAGTACAATAATCGTCCAGGGCCCTAATCGACAAACGTGCAACTGGCACGTTCTTCAATGTCTCTCCCGGTTGGAACCGGCAATAAAACTTTTCCGACTGGACCTTCAGGCCAAGGTTTCCATCTGTTTGGTTCAGCTCCAGGCGCGCTTGACGAGCATCCCGAAGACGTTGCTGAAACCGGAAGTATACGCGTAGAGCGCTACGCCCACACGCAGGCATTCGTTACATACCGCTTGGGTTTTTTTTCTCTCTCTCTTCGTTACAGCCGGAACGTCAGGCGTCGGCTTCAATCAGGCAGCTCTCCGGGGACATCTTCGAGAGCTTCCACCGCACGGCATCCTGCATCCGGGGCCGAATGGAAACGGCTGCCAGTCGGCCCAAGTGGGGTCTGCACCTGCTTCGGTTGGTATCCGGCTGCCTGACAGGTCAATAAATCGTGCCTGGTACCAGTTGGGAGCTCTCCTCTGTATGCGGTAAAGTTGGGGCGTGACTTTGGTTTCATCCATTTAGCCCGGCAGGAAGCCGGGGGTGGGATGCTCCATTCTCGTGATTAGTTTGTATTTTCTCTTCTCTAGGTTTTTTCGTCTTTGGGTGGAAATACTGCGTGCTGTGTAGAATTTTTCCAAGATATATGGAGCCCATCACGCAAATCTCCTGGGTCCCATTAACGTGTGATTTTTTGCTGCCGTCTTACGAGCCATGATGAGATCTCTTTTGTGTGATTAAGTGTGATGAAATATTTCCACCTAAGCTTATATCCACGAAACATAGGAAATTTGGTTCATGGAAGGAATTTGTTAAATGTTCAGAAGTAGATGTTTGTCGAAAAAAAAAGAAAAATTATTTTCATAATCAGAGGAAAAAAATAAAGAAAATTAGAATTATGTAGAATTATTTAGCATGATTTATAGTAGATGCACGTCATTAAAGATTTTCGAAAGTTCAAAATTAACGAAAAAGTTAGAACTGACTCCAAAACCCGAGTCCTAAATCCTAATCCGAATCCAAATCAGGCTCAGACTGAAAATCCGAACCAGGATAATAGTCAGGATCTGGTTCCGAAAAGAGCTCAGGTTTTTAATCAGGACAACGACAACCTCTCCTAATTTTTTTTATAAACGGAAGTGTCAATCTATGTTCAACATTTTCAAACACCAGTAGGCTCTAGCTGCTGTAAATATTTGCTAAATGTTCGCTGAATAAGACGAAATCTGTAAAAATAACAATCAGGAAACTCAGTTAAATGTTTCATTTTTAAAAGGAGGAAATCTCAATCCGCACCTTTTTTTTTAAAGCAGAAATTTAAACCGGCTTACTTACTCCTTATGAGCTCAGTTGTAAATCTGCTGCATCAGTGGTCTTAAATAAGCATAAGTCTTAACTGGCATCACTCTCTATCGACAACAAATTCAAGGCGTTGATTCTTTTTCTTGAAAGGAAGTCTCAATCTACACTGTGTTTGCCAACAGAACTTTTATGTGCCGTAATCTGTTGTTTTGCTGATTATTTACGGCACATAAAGACTTCTGCTGCCAGACTGAAATGTAGATTAAGTCTTTCTCCTGAAAAATAGTTCCGTCGTTTTGATTCAGTTGTTCATAGAAAGACGTGTAAGTTGTGAATTCCGCTTATTTAAAACCAAAATCTCAATTCACCGTAACTGTTTTTTATTTACTTACAAGAAAGCTCATATTTTTTCATTTTTATTTGATAGCAGAAGTCTCAGTCCACTGTTGAATTTTGTTGGAACGGACGTTTCGGAACCCTGGAAGTTTTTTTTTACAATAAGGAACTTCATGCAGTTTTTTAACTAAACGGTTTTTTTTAAATGCACTAAAATTAATGTTATTTTTGACTGCTCTCAACATCTTTCCCAAAAGCGGAAATCCCCAGTACCAGTCTTTTTCTATCAGCAGAGAACGCAATTCACTGCCACTTTCTCTCTTTTCTTTTTTTCTCTGACAGAATTAGTCTCAATCCAGTATGGTACGATTTTTTTCTTTTTGAAGTGGAAATCTCAACTCGATGTAAATTTGTTTCTCAAAAACGGAAGTCTCAAACGATTGTATTTTTAACCTGAAGAACTTTTTTTTTCTGCCAGCAGTAGTCTCAATCCAGTATGGCAGGTTTTTTCTTGAATAGCCGAAAATCTAAATTCGCTGCACTAAATACAAATGCAAATGTGATTTTTTAACTGCTCCAAACATGTTTCCCACAAGCAGAAATCCCAGTTTACTAGTATATTTTTCTACCAGCAAAGAACCCAATTCACTCTTACTTTCTCTCAATTCATTAGTTTCTGATAGCATTAGTGTCAATCCAGCATGGTAAGATTTGTTTTTCACGTCGAAGTGGAAGTCTCAATTTGCTATAAAATTGTTTCTCAAAAAACGGAAGTCTCAATCGATAGTATCTTTCACTTGTAGAATATTTCTTTTTTTTTCTGCCAGCAGTAGTCTCAATCCAGTATGGTAAGTTTTTACTTCAATCCTCCAATCCAGTATGGTAAGATTTTTTTTGCTTGTCGAAGTGGAAATCTCAACTCGCTGTAAAATTGTTTCTCAAAAACGGAAGTCTCAATTGATTGTATCTTTCACCTTTAGAAACTTTTACTTTTAATTTTTTCTGTCAGCAGTAGTTTCAATTCAGTAGGGTAGGTTTTTCCTTAAGTAACGGAAAGTCTAAGTTCGCTGCACTAAATGCAAATGTAATGTTATGACTGCTCTCAACATCTTTTCCACAAGCAGCAATCCCAGTTTACCAGTATCTTTTTCTACCTGTAGAGAACGCAATTAATTGCCATTTACTCTCAATTCATTATTTATAAACAGCATTAGCCTCAATCCAGTATGGTAAGATTTTTTTTCCTGTCGAAGTGGAAGTCTCAATTCGCTATAAAATTGTTTCTCAAGAAGGAAGTTTCAATCGATTGTTTCTTTAACCTGTGAAATTTTTTATTTTTTTTCTGCCAGCGGTAGTCTCAATCCCGTATGGTAAGGTTTTTTCTTGAATAGCCGGAAGTCTTAATTCGCTGCATTAAATGCAAATGCTAATGTAATATTTTGACTGCTCTCAACATCTTTCCCACAAGCAGAAATCCCAGTTTATTAGTATCTTTTTCTACCAGCAGAGAACGCAATTCGCTGCCACTTTTCTCTCAATTGCTTGTAGTTTGCTTACCTGTAGAAACTTTCATTATTTTCTAACAGCGTTAGCCTGTATCCTATTATCTATTAGGTTTTTTTTCTCGTCGAGATGGAAGTCTCAATTCGTTGTGAAATTGTTTCTCGAAAAACGGAAGTCGCAATCGATTGTCTCTCTCACCTGTTAAATCTATCAGTTTATTTTCTGCCAGCAGAAGTCTCAATCCAGTATGATAGATTTTTTCTTAAATAATCGAAAGTCTTCGTTCACTTTAAAAGTTTTTTTTCTTCATAAGCACTAAAAATAATGTAAAACAATTTTTAAGACTGCTCTCAACGACTTTCTCACAAACAGATGTCCCAGTTCATTTGTAACTTTTTCTACAATCAGGATCACTTTCTCTCAAACACGGAAGTCTCAATCGATTATAGATTCATTTGCTGTTAAATCTTTCATTATTTTTTGCTAGCAGAAGTCTCATCCCAGTGTGGTAGGTTTAGGAAGGTGGTCCCAATCCGCTGCAATTTTTTTTTCATTGATAATCACTTATGAATAATGTAAAACAATTTTTAAAACTGCTCTCAACAACTTTCCCACAAACAGAAGTCCCAGTTCACTCGTATCTTTTTCTACAATCTCTGTTAATTTCTCTCAAAAACGGAAGTCTCAATCGATTATAGTTTGATTCCCTGTTAAATCTCTCAGTATTTTTTGCTAGCTGAAGTCTCATTCCAGTGTGGTAGGTTTAGGAAGGTGGTCCCAATCCGCTGCATTTATTTATTTTATTGATAAGCACTTGCATAAGTATAAGCAATCAATGTTAATTTTTTGAGTGGTTTCAACATCTTTCTCTTAAGCAGAAGTCCTAAATACATAACTTCAATCATATTCTACCAGCAGTAGTCCGAACACACTGCCACCTTTTCTTAAAAATGGAAAACTCATTCGGAATTCCTTTTCTGTAGGGTAAGGTTGCCAGAAATTTTTCAGCACGTATCCGGGCTGAACAAATCCGGGTTATTTTAGCTTAGCTTGATTGATTACTCACATCCACCTTCAATCGTTGAATTCAAGACGTTTCATCAACATTTTTCTTTAGTGTGAATTTAACAATTTTAAAAATTTTGAAAATCTTAAAAATTTGGAAAATTTTGACAGCTTTGACAATTTTGACGATTTTGACAATTTTGACAATTTTACCAATTTTGACAATTTTGACGATTTTGTCAATTTTGACAATTTTGACAATTTTGACAATTTTGACAATTTTGGCAATTTTGACAATTTTGACAATTTTGACAATTTTTCCAATTTTGACAATTTCGGTTGTTTTGACAATTTTGATAGTTCTGATAATTTTGACAATTTCGACAATTTTACCAATTTTACCAATTCTGACAATTTTGACAATTTTGACCATTTGGACTATTCTGACCATTTTTACAATTTTGACCATTGTGACAATTTTGGCAATTTTGACGGTTTTGACAATTTTGAAAATTTTGACAATTTGACAATTTTAACAATTTTGGCAATTGCGAGAATTGTGACAATTTTGGCAATTGCGAGAATTTGACAGTTTTGATTATTTTGAAAATTTTGATAATTTTGAAAATTTCCACAATTTTGACAATTTAGTAATTTTGACAGATTTTACAATTTTGACAATTTTTTACAATTTTGACAATTTTGAAATTTTGGCAATTTATACAGTAGACAATTTTGACAATCTTGATGATTTGGACAATTTTATTTCAATTTATTTTATTTTATTTTACTATTGTAAAACCTGGCAAAATCAGGGTATTTGATTTCAAAATTGTCGAATAAAATCCGGGCAAATTTGGTCAAAAGCCAGCTCATCATAAAAAAAAGATGAAAACATTTTTTTTATCAAAATTTATCAGCCGATTTCAAATCGTATTCAAGGCTCTTAAATAACATCTCCTGATTCTTTCTTTCTTTTTCTTTCTCCTGAGTTTTCTTTTTAGAGAACTTGCTCAAAAAATTTAGTTTTGGACGCACAAGTAAAAAAATGTATACAACGCAATTTTTTTTAAGTATTGTTTTAGAATGAGAATGGGAATAAATCCGGGCAATATCCAGATTTTTAATTTTTTTTTCGGAAGTCTTACTCTGTCGAAACTTTTGGAACAGATACTCTAAAGGTCCTACTTCGATTCCATCTTATTCGAGCAGTTAAACCGTCAATCCTAAGGAAAGAATACAGAAGTCACTGTTTGCTGTAAAAATGGTTCCAAATGTAAATTCTCAATTCACCTCAACATTTTACACACGAGCAGAAGTCTCAATTTAAATGAATCTTTTTTTATCATAGCAGAAGTCTCAATTCATTGCCACTTTCTCTTAAAAACAACAGTCTCAATCGATTGTACATTTTTTTTTAGAATCTTTTATTCTTTTCTGATTGCTGTAGTCTCAATCCATTCTGGTGGGTTTTACGTGTACTGGTGGAAGTCTCAACCTGTTGCAATATTTTTTTTCCCACATTTAAATTGATGTGCTGTTTTAAGCAGAAGTTTCATCCTGTAAAGTTTTCTCTTAGAGAATCGATCGGTCATAACTATAATTCAACTTTTTTTTTCTAATATTTCTCAAAAACAGAAGTCTCAGTTCACCTCAATTTTTTTTCGGTAAAATTTGAGCTCACTGTAAAAGCTTCCAATTAAATAGTTGAGACTTCCCTCAGCCCACTTGAACATCTTTCCTACAAATTGAAGTTCCAATTCACTCCCATGTTTTCTTATCATCGGCAGACTTAATTCAATACCACTTTCTCTTACAAGCTGAAGTCTCAACCAATTGTGGTTTGTAGTTCAAAATATAAAAGTTTATTTTAATATTCTCGTGAAGGCAGAAGTTTCAATTCACAATAATCGTTTTTGAAGCATTCAATTCGAAAACTTCTTTCATACGAGTAGGTTTTACCCAACTTATCTGTTTTCATAAGCTATGATAGATCCACTGTAATAATTTTCTTTTCAGAGAAGTGGAAATCTCAATTCGCAAAAGAGTATGCAGAAGGGCTTATCTTCTTTGTTACTGTTTTACATATTCAAAATTTTAGAGTCGATTGAGATTTTCTAATAAGCAGAAATAAAAAATAAATCACAGGAAAAAAAATGTTGTAATTTTTTGTTTGTTTTGATTATAGTCGTTTTAACATCTTTATGTCATTCGCGACTTATATCAACGATGCAGTTGGCGGACAGTCATTGAAAAACTTATCCGGTACAACTGTGATCGATGTTTACTCTTGGGCTCGAACTCACGGACATCGGCTCAGGATAACAAATGTTGCAATGTTTTGAATTATTATTTCCAATCAGAGCTTTTGTTTGATTTATGGATTACAATGATTTGTTTAGCAAGTATTTAAAAAGTATATTTCTTGGCTTCCGAAGCGAAGTCCTTGATTGACAGCGGCTATTGTTTGCTGTTAAAGTTTACTCAGGTGGACAGTGCCGGAATAGAAATGTGCTGCACCAGCAGCACGAATAGAATGACGTATGTTATTGAACAACACTTGGAAAAGGTACTGCAAGGTGGAAAGGTGCTGCTAGTTCCAGTGATACTTTCAGGGGGCGTCGATTGGATTAATCGCGGTGATGGCTTTTAGGAGAGGATTAGTTCTGTTGCTGTTGTTTTTGCTCGGTATCAGCTGTTTGAAGACATCAAGAGATATTTTCGAGGTTAGTTTAGTGAGTTTCAAAAAAGTTATGTTTGTTTTCCACATTTTGGTTACTAACATTGTACTGTCTTAAAAAAGTATTTGTTGATTCAACACAAAATGTCTTCGTTTCGAATGATTTATTCCAAAAGCAATTATTCAAATAAAACAAATGTTTAGTTGTCCAAAACCATATAAAAACTTCTTTAAAAGGCATGCTTTTCTAGGGACTGGAAGCGGGTGTAACTAGCTCGAAAAGTACAGCTCAAAGTTCAAGCGTCTTCGATGAGGAAATGCAAACCTGTGCCGATGATCTCATTCCGAATGAAGCTTTGCCGTTGGAAGAGTTCCAACTTCTAGGCAGTAAGGTGTTGAACAAGGTCAAAGAAGTTCCTAAGCCACCACCACTTCCAGACTTGACACTTGTCAAGGATCAAATCGTCAACATTTTTCATATGCCAAATTTCCAAGAGGGGATGAACAATCTAAGGAATATGATTGAGCAACACAAAAAGATACTGGATACTTACGGCGAGCAGTGGCTGGGGTTCTTCAAGAAAACTCAAACCGAAATGGTGGAGAAGGTAAAACAGGAAATTCAGAAACAGAACAAGGAAGTTACAGCTTTCTTCAACAAACATCTGTCCGAGTTCGACGAAGTATGCAAACCGGACGCGGAGAAGTGTCTCAGCAACATTGAAAACCATTTGGAAATCTATCAAAAGAAGCTGAACGAAAACGTCGGAGCTTGCAAGGAATTTGCCGAACGACAACTGCAGCAACACGAACAGTGGATTAAGAACGAACAAGACAAACTCAGCAAGCCACTGCTAGCCATTCAGGGATGCTTCGACACGAATCGGCTACTGAGTAGCATGGCTTCGTGCTTCGGGAATTTGGTTCGTGTTTCGACGATAATGTTTGCCTGAACAATAACAGTAACAATCGTTTCTCCCTTTGTTTTCACAGATCAGTAACGTCATCAGCAAGCTGACGGAGGGACTGCAAACGTTTGCTGCCGCGATGGGTTCGGCATCCGAAAGTTTGCAGACCAGGATGGGCAAGTTCCAGTCCTGCGTTGTGGATCGGAAAAAGTTGCTGGACAGGGGCCGAGACAAGCTGGCGGCCAAGGCGGCCGCTTGTTTGGAGAAGGCTCCGAAGGATGCGGGTGCCGGTGTTTTTTCGGATTGATGTGATTTGCGCAATAAAATTCGAGCTGTAAAAATGAAAATGTTTTTTTTTAAATTCATTCCCTAAAAGTGTTTGAAAAACAGCGCGATATTCTTGTTATGAGTTTACATTGATTGAGAGAACAGTTTGAGATAGTAAAACTTGAATCGAGAAAATTCACATAAATGCTTAGAAATTCACATGAATAACTGCGTAAAGCTATAAAAATACTGGTTTAAAGGAGCAGCTAAAATATAGTTGAGAACATTACTTCAAGTGAGAAGACGGCTTGAAATGGTCAAAACAAAGTGAATCGAGAGGACAGTTGAATCATTTTGATGATTAATTAATAAGAAAAGAAATAGTAAGTGTTGAAGCAACATATTTTCAGAATAATTTATAATTTGTAGTCTCTGTAATGTAATGTAATGTCTCTGATGAAGCAATTTGCTAAAACAAGCGGAAGTCTCAATCCACGAAAACTTGTTTTCCTAAGAAGCAGTTTCGGTCCACAGTTAAACAAAAAACAAAACTTATTTCCATCCACTTTAAACCTAATTCTAACCAGCGAAAATTTCATCCACTCGAACGTCTTAAAAATGAGAAGTAGTCCCAATCCATTGTATCATTTTTAACATAAATAAGTTTCACTGAGATTTACCAACACCAATTTTAGTAGCAGAAGTCTCTATCTCTTTGAGTAGGTTTTCTCTAACGATGTTCCTCATAAGCAGATGATGCAATGTGCTGTAAGATTTTATTAATAAGAAATCTGTAAATTTTTCACAGAAGTCTCAATTCACGAAATCGAAATTCACAAACAATCTATTCTACCTTTGTTTAAGTTTGTCATTTTTATTTTCTTCAAGTGAAAAAATAAATCTGTCTTCGAGAAGGTGTCTAAATGTAACTGTACCTCTTGAGGGGAAGTCTCAACCCACTGTAATTTTTTTTTATAAACAGAAGATCTCCTCCATTTCATCCAGTGATTGAATTTTGCTGAGCATGAATTGATCAACCTTCTCTCGCAGGAAGCAAAGGTTGCTTTGAGGTAGCGAAAACGACAAAACCGATGATGCATACGCTCTCAATATGGCCCGCCTTCAAGAAGCAGTATAGGGGAAAAGTTCATATAACGCCCCATGTGGCTAATACGCGCCACCCTTGTTTTGAAGAATCTGAAACATTTTAAGTCTGCAAAATATTACCAATTTGTTTTAAATGCTGTGATTAGTCATGGCAAGTATGAATTTTCCCTTAAAATTCCCCTGTGTCGTGATAATTTCACAATTTAGGTTTTTCTTCATTTCGATCTAAATTTTAAAACACTTTCAATAAGGTGTCACCAAGCAGAGAAAAACGAATAAGACAATATTTTCTGACACATCGATAGAGGAGAATTTAAACTATAATTTTATGCTAAAAAATCATTCTGAACTCGCTAAGGTATGCTTTTTATGGGTATGTTCTATCACGGCCCATGCGCTCGTTATAACGCGCCAATCGTAGTAGGCTGAAAATAGCATTAATTTTTCAAAAAGCCCAATTTTCATTGAAAATGAACAAAATGTCTAAAACCATATTTTGAGCGTTCATTCAGCCCAAAAAATCTACTTTTAGTTTTTTTTTAAATTTTGATTAGTCCATTTTGATTTACTTTTCAGTCAAAGTGTCTGTAAGTATTGGTGTGTTTTCGATCTTCGGCTGCTTTCGGGTGTGTTCGGCTGCTAGGCGTGTATTGAATACACAGCGGCGCGTATTTGCAACACAGTTTTGTTCTGTGGCTTTGAATATGGTTTTAAAAAATCAAGTTTTTGAAGCAACTATAGCAATTTGGATAATAAAAAATCATAGGCATTTGTAGAAAACACTTTTCTTCAACGATTACACCCATTTTAAACACAATTTGTACGTGGAATACAAAGAAAATCAGCGATTCGCTTAGGTGGCGCATAATAGGGCATGTTCCCCTACATTCGAGGCAGCGAATCCAAAAAACCAAACGAATGGCTCTCACCAGTGATGCCACATTTTTATCGGTATTTTGGAACCCAAAAAAATCTTTTATCGGTATGGAAATCCTAAAAATCGGTATGAAAATCGGTATTTGAGGTGGATATTCAAAAAAGCTTACATTTTCAACTTCCTAACGTATTTTTAATATAAATGGAAGCTTGCAATAAAAAGCAAGTCTAAGAACTCTTATGAATGTTAATTTGAGTATTAAATTAGCTGACTAAGTGTGTTTTAGCCTATACCTATTGTTTATTTTTTTTATCTTGGTTCTAGGTAACACTAGTTTACATAAAAAGACGCTTTTGAATTTTTAACAGAACTTTATATTTTCAAAACTATCTGCTTTTGCTGAAGAAAAGTAAAAATCCCAAATGAAAATTCAGCAGAGAATCAAAAATAAGTATTCCTTTCCAGTACTATAATTGAATGGAAATCTAATTTAAAAGTTACCATTTGAAAAGAAAAATAAGGGCATGGCGATCACTTTCAGGTTACACGTGGTTTAGGCATATTAATGAAATAAAAACTTGATTCTTTAATTCATGTTTAGCTAAAGTGGGATGTAAATTTGATAAATTCGATAAGGCAATAGAACCAGGTCAACCTAAAGGAAATGTCAATTTAGTAAGCACTTACACATCCAATGGCTTTTTGATGTTCGAGGTAAATATGGGCCAAGTTGATGTTCTTCGTTTGGTTGATGGTTTTTTTTTTGCCAAACTGGCCATTTCAGCTTTTAAAGCCTTTAGTATTAGATATGAGTTTTAGCAATTAAAAAAAGAAATGCTTGGAGAAAGTTGTTGCTTCAATTTTTTTCAGGCAATGGAAAATTAATTTTATTTTTTGAAAAATCACCCATTATTCATATGAAAACCCAAGAATTTTATGCGAAAATAAATGAGAAACGTGTTCTAAAAGAAGGTGTTCCTAAGAAAAATGTTTAAAAAACACATAGTTTTTCCAAAACTGAAAATACCCATTTTGCCTGACGTGGCCTGGCGATATCTGCAGTTAGGAACATGTGATATCATTTATTTGGCTTACAAGATGGAGAAGGATTGAAGATTATACCGATGATATGACAAACCGTGTATCTGATTGCACTTCAAATCTTGACATACCACATCTGGCGACAAATTGAACAACGGCAATATTCCAACGGTGTATATTTTCCCTTGAAAAGTTAGCATCTCAGGAGACAAGAGCATTGTCAATTGAGATTGATCTTTACAAACTTCTACCTTCTGCTTGCAGTCGCAGAAGGTCAAATATCAGCCTTGAGCTGAGTCCTTTGGCTTTAAGGTTTAGCACTATAATAGTGCATCATTTGACAGAACATAGGAACAAAACAGCGCGAACATCTGAACGAATTATGAGAGTGAGCCGTGGAGATCTTAGCAGGGTACTTTAAAAGTTGTACAGATCAACTTACACCACGCCAGCTACCGCACTTTGTCTCCTTTCTACGGGACCTTTACGAGGATAGCTTGAATTAAGTGGGAATGTGAAAGTGGAATGAAGTTTGAGTTAAAATCTTAAAAATCGGTATGAAATCGGTATGTTTTGCCAAAAATCGGTAATCGGTATATACCGATTCTTGGTCAAAATTTTGCTCAAAAATCGGTATAAATACCGGAAAATCGGTATGTGTGGCATCGCTGGCTCTCACTCATCTCCTGTTACAACCTTGAGGGAACCGAATTCAAAAGGCAGAGCAAACCCGAGTCTCCTCGTTTGTGCCTGGATCGAATGCGTGAGGTTTTTCTGCTATTGCTATTATTGCACAGCAACCGCACGCAGGCAGCTAGTTTTTTCGTTTCTTTTTCCTTCCCCCTCTTTGCACTATACGTTGCGGGCCGTGCAACGCAATAAGTTCGGTTGTTTTTGTTGTTGCCTCAACCTTTACGGTGAGGTTGAAGATGTTAATATCTCCTCAACGACAGCTATCGGCTGGAGTTATTCAAATTAAAGAACGTAAATGAGTAGGTATGTGTGCCTCGTCTTCTTCATGCATCATGTAGCAACCGAACGTTGAGAGAGTTCGTTCGGGGCAGCAAACGAATAGTGTCTCTCAGAGCAGATCCTCCTCATGGCGGGAGGTTTGAATGAATGTATATGTATCGTCTCCTGTATAGCTATGCGAGGCCTCAAAGTGTGTATTTTGAATGCCTCTGATGAGAAAATTGGTGAGGATTTCAATCACTGATTTCATCTTACATTAAAAGCTGTTCGAGAGCATTAGGGGAAAACTGTACAAGACGCACCAGTTAAGCATAATCGCTATTTACAACGATACCCATCATCTATGAACCAAATTGAAAGTTCACGACGATTCAGGAATCACATTTACATCTTACCAAAAAGAAATAATATGTTAAAAACACGATTTTGGTTATATTTTTGTGAAAATCTTAAACAGACAGAAAACAAGCCGCGGGGTAGAACGCCAAAACTAGTGGACAGAACGTACCATACCGAATGGGTGCTGAGAAATGGAACAATGATTATACGGAATATGGTAATTGAAACATCAATTTTTTACTACATGTTCATCTTATTTTCGCAAACTAATCATACTTTGGGAAAAAAATCATTTTATATTGCCTAATTTAACGAAAATTTTGCTTTTCAAAATTCACTTTTTTATATCCTTATAGGTAAAACGCCTTCAGGTAGGCAACGAAATTCAATTTCTTGACTGATATCGCGGCAAACATGGCGGCAGATATTTTTTTCGAGTCAAATATTGGTGCACCTTTTTAACTCAAACAAGGACAAAATTTGTTATAATTATGCATTCTTATCGTTATTTGGGAGTCAGCAAATGAAAAGAAAGATATTTTGTTTTGACATTTGGTTTTTCTCAAAAGTTAACAGCATTCAAAATTTGAGCCTAAAACACGTGGTTTGCGAGCATTCTGCCCCAATTTTGATATGATTAAATTTAGTTTAAATTTGTGGAAAGTTAGTAAAACATAATAAAATATCAATAGTCGTTCGAAAGTGTATACGAGTGTTATAACGAAAAGCTGCAGTTGGATCAGATAGCGCAGATTGGTTTACCATAAAACCTTATATGTTAACCATAAAAAATAACAAGTTTTAGGAAGAATCCATTAATGCTTCTGTTTCTAAGAATAAAAGTCGTTTTTGTGAACTTTTCATCTAAAAAATGATGGAAAAGCTCGTTTGCTACAATAAAAATGAAGAAAAACACCATTCGGAGCCGAAGGTTAGTGTATTTTTGAGAAAGAATGGCATGAGCCATTTTACCTCGCTGGTGCGTCTTGTACAGTTCTCCCCTATAACCATTTCTTTTTAGATTTTAAATGTTTGTGCTATTTTTTTGTCTGACTACATTTCATTTGTAACCAAAAGTTCCGATATCACTCGAGGAACGAACTCATAAGTTCACATATAGCTGTACAAATGTTCAGTGGAAGTTTTTTGCTGTTCACAAAATGCTATTTCGAGGTACTCGAAAAGAAAATACTCAAAAAAAGCTTTAAAATACACTACTTGGTATCTGTTACTAATTGTTGAAAACGTTTGCTGACAGAAAGAAAAAAATTCTTACATTACATACTTCTCATTTTTTTTAACAGAAAGTAACTACCAGAGGGTTGCAAGTCTTTTTTTAAGCTCAATAGATCGTAAAAATTCTATGTTGTACTCTTTTGTAAACTTAAAAGTTTTTAATTAGTTCCAACGGGTGTCAAAATATTTCGTCGAAAATCGCCCTTTTTTTTTAAACCGTAGGAGTTTTAAAATACAGGCAAAATTGCATATTATTTTATTTAGAAACGGCACTTTACCTTCCTTTTGATATTATGCATAATAACATGTATGTTACATTTATTGAATATGAGAATCTTCATTCATTAAAAAAGGAAGCGTCTATCAATACAATATATCATTGAATTTTGTAAAAAAACATTTGTCAATTTAATAAATCATCGTCAATTATGTCAAAACGCTTAAGTTTATAAATTTTTAACAAAAAATTCATCAAGGATTTTATTATATTTTTGTTGATTTTGTATGGGAGCCCCCTTCCCCCATACATTGGAATTCGGAGGGGTTTAAAAGTATTATAGAAACCATTCACGTTGATCGAACCGATCAACGATCGGTAGTATCCGAAAATTGTTTGAATTGTATATTTTTATTGAATTTGTATGGGAGCTCCCCCCTCCCTTAAAACGTTCGTCCTCAAGAGAGGGTGACGCAAAACAAGTCCAAATTTGGAAAATCAAAACCCCAATTTGGAGATATATTTTTTTTATGCAAAATCATCTCGGATTGTAACCATGTTTTTCTCCGTTCTCTAGCCGAAATTTGGAGCCGAAACGATATTTTCTGTTGATGTTATGGCCTTGTAAAGTTTTTGAGTGGGTGACACTTGGTGACAAACGTGTTAATTTGGAGAGGTTCGAATGTATCATAGAATCCATTTTTGGTCTTGAAAAGGTTACACACCATATTTTACGTTGATCAGTTCAGTTCTTTACGAAAATTGTTCGAGTTGTGTCGTATTTTTTATTGATTTTGTATGGGAGCCTTCCATCTTTAATTTGAAGGGATTTGAAGGTATTACGGAAACCATTCTGAGTCTTGAAAACGGCTAAACACAAAATCTCACGTTGATCGGTTCAGTAGTTTCCGAAAGTTGTTTAAATTGTTTCATATTTTTATTGATTTTGTATGAGAGCCCCTCCTCGTTTAAGTTGGAGCGGTTTGTAAGTATTTAAGAAACCATTTCCGACCCCAAAAACTCTTACATATGAAATTGCAAAATGATCGGCTCAGTAGATTTTGAGTCTATAGGGGACAGACAGAGTGGCAGACAAACATTCATGGGAATTCCTGAAACTTGCTTTGCATTTCGAATTTTAATAAAACTGTGAGTTTTTTAAAATTGTTGTAAGTTTCAGTGCGACCCATTCTTAACGTGTTTTTATACTTTTCATGATTTGAAGCATAATTTTTGTCACTGTGTGCATTCATTTGACCCAACTCAATGGCAAAATCAAATTCAGGATTTATGCGCTTCCAAAGCCTACTGGAGCCCCCAGAAAACAGAAAGTGAACAAAGGCCGGACCGGTTTGTAGTATGGGATTTGCAGCTTCCAGCTTCCAAAATCAACAGAACGAGAGAGCATTTTTGTATGCCTCGGACCTGTGGATGGATAGCTAAATAAACATAAGTCAGCTACAGTTGAAATATGACGATAGCAACAACAATGTTTCAGATGGTCCATGTTTGCTAAACTAAACAAAGCCTAAGTAAATACTGAATGCAAAGCTAGGCAACTGGGTGTATTTTCCCGGAAGTGTAGCCAATTTTTAAATAACAGGACCTCATGTTTCCTTGTTTAAAAAATTTAATGCGATTAGTTTTATAATAAATGTTTTTACCAAAATATTTATTCTCACAACAGAAGTTTTAAAAATGAATATCTGGCTACACTGATTATGGGAAACGTGTCGCTTTGAGAAAAATATTCTAAAACACAGAAAGAGGCCTACAGTTTTGCAACGGCTAGCAACTGCACCGGTAAGCAGTTGTAAATCTGGGGAAAATTGTTTTCCATTTCGGCAAGCAGGCAAGTAAAAATAGCATATTTTCCATACTTTCCACCATCTTGATCCGGATCCGGTCACATCCGGCGGCCACAAAACAGAAGGACGGATTAGCGAAGTGAGACAGTATGTACACGAGAAAAGATAAGCAAGGAAAAAAAAACTTCTTTCCTCTCATAGGTTTGTCAGGAACGACTCTGCTGTACTAGAAAACAGTACGTGAAAGACGTGACTCGAAATGACAGAACGACGACGACGACGACGACATCGTCCTGTCTTTCTGTGTACTCTGCTTATTACGAATCCGGCACCAGTACTGATCTTTTGATAGCAGCACAACACCGGGTGGGTGGCTCTTTTGCTGTCTTGTGCGTCGTCCTCGTTGTCAATTCAATCTGCTCAATACCGACAGTTCCGGTGGGACTTCGCTCTTCAAGCGTTGGGTTCGAGGCAGGAAAATTGACGGAAAGATAACGAGGCAAATCTTCTCTTTCCGCCGATATGCGGTGCGTTCTTGTAGCCGCGAGATTTACGCGAATAAGGTTTCGCATTTTGTTTCATTTTTTTTTGTGTGAGGAAGAGTGTCAAAGTTCAAATGCTAATCTAACCTGTCTTCAACCAGAAGTCTAAAGTATTGTAAAATTTTATTATAAGCAGAATTTAGCTATAAAACCTTTGTTTTATGCAGAAGTGTCAATCAATTTTGATATTTCCCAAACAACTGAACTCTTCGTATAAAAAATGTTCATTCTACATATTTTTACACTAGAATACATAAGATCAAAATCATGGAAATGATTTTGACAATCAAAAGTCTCAAATCTCAAACATATATCTTTTAAGTAGAAGTCTCAATCAATCACTCTCTCAGAAAACAATATTTTTGGCCAGCCTCAATCTGTTGTGACAATGTTTACAGAAACGAAAGCGTAAGTAATTTCGCATTTTTTACATGCAAGTTCCCTGTGTATTATTTACACAGTTTTTGACAAGCAGAAGTCTAAGTCTACAACAATTTATTTCGTTTATCGTCTGCAAAGGTCTCAGAACGAAAGCTTAGAGGTCATTTGTACAAGTAGCTGTTTTCTGGAGCGATGGAAAAGTTTCTGATAACATATCAGTGATAAGCAAAAGTTTTAATTCGCCACAACATCTTTCTTGCGCAAAAAAGTGTCGATCTTTGTTCATGCTATTCAACCAACTAAACTCTATATCTCTTGTTCTGTTTTAATTATTTTGTCAATTTTTACTTTTTTTGTAAATATTTACTTTTGTTTTTAATTTCTATAAATTTTGCAAGTTTTAGCTGTTTTTTTTAAATTATTTTTGCAAAATATTTTACATCTTGGTGTGCTGAAATTTCTGTAGTTTTTGAACTTCCATAATCCATCCATTTATATCGAACTGTTCTCTCAACTTGCTTATGGGTGATTTTTATTTATTTATATGAAGCTGTCCTCTCAACACACTTATCGGTGATTTTTTTTTCGTTTATATCAAGCTGTCTCGCTTGATCATCAAGCTGTCCCCTTAACTCGCTAATTAATGATTTTTTCAATTGATATCGAGCTGTCCTCCCAATTGGCATATTGCTGATTTTTTCCATTTCTATCAAGCTGTTCTCTCAAACCGCTTGATCACAAAGTTGTCCTCTCAATTTGCTTATCCGTGATTTTTTTTTCCATTTAAATAAAGTTGTCCTCTTAACCCGCTTGAACACCAAGCTGTCCTCTCAACTCGCTTTTCGGTGATTTTATTTTATTTCTATCAAGCTGCCCTATCAATTCGTTTATCGGTGATTTTTTTTTCATTACTACCAAGCGGTTCTCTCAACTCGCTTGATCACCAAGCTATAATCTCAACTCGCTTATCCATGATTTTTTTTTCATTTTCATCAAGCTGTCCTCTAAGCCCGCTTGATCCCCAAGCTGTCCTCTCACAACGTTTATCGGTGTTTTTTTTCCATTTATATCAAGCTGTCCTCTCAACACGCTTATTGGTGATTTTTTTCCATTTATATCAAGCTGTTCTCTCAACCCGCTTATCGATGATTTTTTTTCTTTTCTATAAAGCTGTCCTCTCAATTCGCTTGATCACCAAGCTGTCCTTTCAACACGCTTATCGTTGATTTTTTTTCCATTTGTATCTAGCTGTCCTCTCAACTCGCTTATCGGTGATTTATCCTTCCTTTTCTATAAAGCTGTCCTCTCAACTCGCATATCGGTGATTTTTCCATTTTTATCAAGCTGTCCTCTCAACCCGCTTGATATCCAGGCTGCCTCTCATCTCGCTTAGCGGGGTTTTTTATCATTAATATCAAGCAGTCTTCTCAACTCGCTTATTGGTGATTTTTTTTTTTCATTTTTAGCAAACAGTTCTCTCAATCCCCTTGATCAACAAGTAATTTTTTTCCACTTCTATCAAGCTGTCCTCTCAACTCGCTTATCGGTGATTTTTTTCCCAAGCTTTCCTCTTAACGTTCTTGATCACCAAGTTGTCCTCTTAACAGGTTTGTCGGTGATTTTAGTTCCCATTTATATCAAACTGTCCTGTCAACTTGTTTATGGGTGATTTTTTCCATTTATATCAAGCTGTCCTCTCAACACACTTATCGATGATTTTTTTTTTCATTTATATCAAGCTGTCCCCTCAACTCGGTGATTTTTATTTACATTTTCATAAAGCTGTTCTCTCAACTCACTTGATCACCAAGCTGTCCCCTCAACTCGCTTATTGGTATTTTTTTTAAATTGATATCAAGCTGTCCTCTCAATTTTTTTAGCTGATTTTTTTTCCATTTCTATCAAGCTGTCCTCGCAATCCGCTTGATCACAAAGTTGTCCTCTCAACTCGTTTATCGGCGATTTTTTTCCATTTAAATTAAGTTGTCCTCTTAACCCGCTTGATCACCAAGCTGTCCTCTCAACTCGCTTATCCGTGATTTTTTTTTGTTATTATGGACTTGTCAGTTTTATTATTTTCGTCGTTTTAGTTTTTTTGTTTGTTGTCATTTCGGTCATTGATGTTATTTAGGTAAGTTTTGGTTCAAAATTATATTTTTACCTGTTTTCTTTGCCACATTTGGCATTTTATAATTTCTGTTTGTCACAGATTTTTTTATTATGAGATTTGTATCAATTGCTTTGTTTTTTGTAATTTAGTGTATTCGGTCATTCTGTCATTTTGTGATTTTTTTCAATTTTTTTAAGGAGACATTTAGTCATAGTCAATGGTCTTATCCCGATGAGATCAAGTAGTAGTGAACTACTAGTAGTTCAAAAAGGAGATTTTCATCAAAAACAGGAAAGCGTACGATGTTGAATAAAAAGTCAATCAAAACCTTTCATCATTCTGCTTTCAAATTTCTCTGTTTTTGAAAAAAGAATGAAACCCAATAATAGATTTAGGCTTCATTCTCCAACATTGTTCAAAATCCGATTATCAAAATCACCGCTTCCACTAAATTATCATCATTGAACTATCGAACCATTTCAGAGCCTTAACCAAACCAGTTTCCATCCCAAACAGAATTCAACGGACGGAACAAGGATTAGCTTGACAGAGACAGGCCTCTAAATAGTAGACAGAACGTAGAAATTCTCGGAACCCGTAACAAGGATGAACCAGGGTCCTGGCATCGTCGCCATCATCCGTACCTTGTGTCTTGCCATCTTTGCCACCCAATTACTGGTGCTGCCATTGATGCTGATAGTTTCGGAGGCGGAGGCAAATGATGCCGGAATCCTCAAATCCGACCAGGCATCGGCAACAACACCAACGAAAGGAAAGACAGCAACAACGGCAACCGTCAAAGCCAAGAGCAAGGCCGTTCAGCCAACTACCACCACCATTAAGGTAAGTGAATTGCGGTTCAAGGTATCGACCAAGTTATCCATCTACTATTTTGCATAATGGTGGAATAGTGTATTTGTCTTGCTATCTCTCTGTCGGTCTTTGTCCTTTGAAAACGTTGAAAACCGATTGACGTTACACAGGGATTCAGGGAGGACGTTGTGTGCATATCTTTTACGCTTTGGTATCTTTCCGAGCGGAGGTGCACGGTGGGAAAAATAAATGAAAGCAATAAGAATTTTGACTAGCATTTTTTTTTTTATAATCCCTAAGTTGTGTGCCATTTCTGGGTTATTTTCTATTTTGTCATTTGTATAATATTTGTCATTTGTGTAATATTTGTCATTTGTGTAATTTTTTGTTATTTTTGTCGTTTTTGTCATTTTTGTCATTTTTATCATTTTTGTTATTTTTGTCATTTTTATCATTTTTGTCATTGTTAAAATGTTTGTCATTTTTGTCAATTTTGTCATTTTTGTCATTTAGCCTTAATAATCTGCGATTCCCAAGCCCATTCCGTCTTTATTCACCGGAAGACCAAAACAAAACAATCAGCCGCAGCAGCTTTTTAAGTCTGCGCCTCCTAAGCCAATCCTTCTTTTTCCACCGGAAGGCCAAATCAAATCAATCAATTAGTAGCAGCCTTAAAAATCTGCGTTTCCCAAGCCAGTTCCGTCTTTATTCACCGGAAGGCCAAAACAAAACAATCAGCATCAGCAGCTTTTTAAGTCTGTGCCTCCTAAGCCAATCCGTCTTATCAACCGAAAGGCCAAATCATAACAAAAATCAGCAGCAGCAGCTTCAAAAATCTGCGCTTCCTAAGCCAATTCGTCTACATCCACCGAAAGACCAGATCAAAACAAACAATTTACAGCAGCCTCAAAATCTGCGCTTCCTAAGCCTATCCGTCTTTTTACACCGGGAGGCCAAAACACAACAAACAATCAGCAGCAGCAGCCTTAAAAATCTGCGATTACTAAGCCAATTTAGTCTTTTTGTCATTTTTGCCATTTTTGTTATTTGTGTCATTTGTGTCATTTTTTTCATATGTGTCATTTTTGTCATTTTTGTCATTTCTGTCATTTTTGTCATTTTTGTCATTTCTGTCATTTTTGTCATTTTTGTCATTTTTGTCAGTTTTGTCATTTTTGTCATTTTCGTCATTTTGTCATTTTTGTTATTTTTGTTATTTTTATCATTTTTTTCATTTTTGTCATTTTTTTCTTTTTTGTCATTTTTGTCATTTTTTGTCATTTTTGTCATTTTTGTCATTTTTGTCATTTTTGTCATTTTTGTCATTTTTGTCATTTTTGTCATTTTTGTCATTTTTGTCATTTTTGTCATTTTTGTCATTTTTGTCATTTTTGTCATTTTTGTCATTTTTGTCATTTTTGTCATTTTTGTCATTTTTGTCATTTTTGTCATTTTTGTCATTTTTGTCATTTTTGTCATTTTTGTCATTTTTGTCATTTTTGTCATTTTTGTCATTTTTGTCATTTTTGTCATTTTTGTCATTTTTGTCATTTTTGTCATTTTTGTCATTTTTGTCATTTTTGTCATTTTTGTCATTTTTGTCATTTCTATTATATTATTTTTGATGTTTTGTTCGTTCTTTTATGATTTTCATTTTTGTGATCTTTATGCGTTTTTTGATTGATTAAATTTTTTTGCAGTTTTTTTTCCTTTTTTGTCATTATTTTTGTGTTTTTGGTGTTATTTTTTCCAATTTCTCGTGTTTTATGATTGTTTTAGCACTTTTTTGTCTCTTTTTTGTCATTTTCGTCATTTTTATCATGTTTAATCATTGCAGTCTTCTAATATTTTTTACTTTTTTTTTGTTTTTTTCCTAACATTTCTGTCATTTTATTCTTTTTCTCTTGTTAATTTTTTCTGTCGTTTGTGTCTTAATATATTCTTTCACCGTTCGTTGGCTTGTCTATTTTGTCTTTATTGCCTTTATTTTTCTTAAGTTTATTTCAACGTTCTCCAATTTATTTCATGTATTTGTGGAATATATTGAGAACTTCTAAACTTCGTATGAGTGAACAGACTGATTGTTTTTTTAAATTAAATTATTTTTGTGTAGATTTGATTTCGTTTGATTAAGCATAAATATTCGTAAATTTAAAATTTTTTAAGAAAATTTTAAACCATTTTTTTTAAATTGAAAACAAGGATACTACAAAGTGCTTCAAATATTGAAGTGAAATGTCAAAAATTTCCACCTGTTTTCAGGAAATCCACCGTGCCAAATGAGGTGCTGCAGAAAGCTAACTTTGTCGTGCTTTTCCGGAGAAAACGGAACTTTTGCCTCGGCGTTCCACTTGTTTGGAATTCGCGTCGTTGTAGGAGATTCCTACGCTAGGGAATTGAGGTGGCTCTTCTCTGTCAACCAATAATAATGGGATGAGGGAAAACATCTGCCGGGTTTTGTCGCTTCGACGAAGGCCAAGGCGTGGGCCAAATGTCAAAGGGCCCCTCAGTCTGTCATTGGTTCGAATCCTAAAGTTTGGTGGAAGGGGAAGGCTCTGATCAGATTAGGGTCTCGCTACTGGCTCCCAGGAACAAAGCGGTCGAAGGATTTCAAACGTCCTACCTTCCTCGTAGAGGAATGCACACGCACACCTACATACTTAGAGAATAGAAGAGAAGAGAGACGATTCCCCGAGAAGACTATTGTGGTGATTGAACAATGAGGCGAATCCAAGCAAATCCCGCTTAATAGCCCATGAGTGTCATTTGAACAATGGAATTTATCGCTGCTCAAAGGACGCACATATTTACAATTGAAATTTTCAAGATAATTCAAGATCGAGAAGGTTTAATAAGATGAAACTTGCATTATAAAATATGTACAATGTACATCATTAGTGTCGTGATTTTTCGAATCTCAAACATCTCTGTCGCTCACAAGAATAGATCAATGACTGACCTTGTTTTGTATGTTTTGTCTAGTGTTGTAACAATAACAAACGTTGCCATAGGAATTTATTTAATTTTATTTATTTTCAGGATTAACTCTGATCATTTCATCTCTACATTACTTTTCCCCTCTATTCTCAATAAAATCTTTTATTAAAAAAATACAAACAATCAGCAGCAACAGATTTATAATCTGCGCATCCTAAGCCAATCCACATTTGTCCACCGGAAGGCCAAATAAAAACTAACAATCTGCAGCAGTAGCCTTAAAAATCAGCGATTGCTAAGCCAAACCGTCTTTTTCCACCGGAAGATTAAATCAAAACAAACAATCCACCGCAACAGCTTTAAAAATTTGCGCTTCCCAAGCCAGTCCGTCTTTTTCCACTGGAACGCCAAATCATAACAAACAATCAGTAGCAGCAGCCTTCAAAATCTGCGCTTCCCAAGTCAATCCTTCTTTATTCACCGGAAGGCAAAAACAAAACAGTTAGCAGCAGCAGCTTTTTGAGTCTGCGCTTCCTAAGCCAATTCGTCCATTTCCATAGGAAGGTCAAATCAAATCAATCAATCAGTAGCAGCCTTAAAAATCTTCTTTTCCCAAGCCAATTTCGTCTTTATTCATCGAAAGGCCGAACAGCAGCAGCTTTAAAATCTGCGCTTCCCAAACCAATCCTTCTTTTCCACTGAAAGGCCAAAACACAACAAACAGTCAGTAGCAGCAGTCTTAAAAATATGCGATTTATAAAATAATCCGTCTTTTTCCACCGGGAGGCCAAATCAAAACAATCAATCAGTAGCAGCCTTGAAAATCTACGTTTCCCAAGTCAATTCCGTCTTTATTCACCGGAAGGCCGAAACAAATCAATCAGGAGCAGCAGCCTTTAAAATATGCGCTTCCTAAGCCAATCCGTCTTTTCCAACGGAAGGTCAAATCAAACCAATCAATCAGTAGCAGCCTTAAAAATCTGCGCCTCGTAAGCCAACTCGTCTTATCCACCGGAAGGAAAAAAAATTGCGCTTCCCAAGCCAATTCCGTACTTATTCGCCGGAAGGCCAAATCATAACAAACAATCAGCAGTAGCAGCCTTTAAAATTTGCGCTTTCTAAGCCAATCCGTCTTTTTCCATCGGAGGGCCCAGTAAAAAAAACAGCCGCAGCCTTAAAATCTGCGCTTCCCAAACTACCGAAAGGCCAAAACACAACAAACAATCAGCAGCAACAGCCTTAAAAATCTGCGATTCCTCAGCCAATCCGCCTTTTTCCACCGGGTGGCCAAATCAAATCAATCAATCAGTAGCAGCCTTTAAAATCTGCGCTTCCTAAGCCAATTCGTCTACATCCACCGGAATGTCAAATCAAAACAATCAGCCGCAGCAGCTTTTTAAATCTGCGCTTCCTAAGCCAATCTGTCTTTTTCCACCGGAAGGCCAAATCAAATCAATCAATCAGTAGCAGCCTTAAAAATCTGCGTTTTTCAAGCCAATTCCGTCTTTATTCACCGGAAGGCCAAAACAAAACAATCAGCAGCAGCAGTCTTTTGAATCTGTGCCTCCTAAGCCAATTCCTCTATATCCACTGGAATGCCAAATCAAAACAAACAATTTACAGCAGCCTCAAAATCTGCGCTTCCAAGCCAATCCATCTTTTTACACCGGAAGGCCAAAACACAACAAACAATCAGCAGCAGCCTTAAAAATTTGCGCTTTCTAAGCCAATCCCGTCTTCATTCACCGGATGGCCAAATCAAATCAATCAATTAGCAGCAGCCTTTAAAATCAGCGCTCTCTGTGCTTATTCTACCAACAACGCCATTGTCGTGATTTTACGAATCGTACGAATCTCAATTCAGAGATTCACTCCGACACGTCTGGCGCTCACAAGAATATATCAATGATTGACCTTGTTTTGTTTGTTTTGCCTAGTGTTGCCAAAATAACAAACGTTGCTTTAGGAATTTATTTTATTTTATTTATTTCCAGTGTTGCCGAATACAACTATTATTTTATTTTATTTTTATCAAATTTGATTTTTTTTCTGCATATATTTTTTCAGCCAAAAACAACAGTAAAGACAACGAAGAAACCAAAAGAAAACATCATGATAACGGTAAAGGGCACCATCGATGAGGACCTCAGCGATCTGGATTCGTTCGACGATGCCGATGATTTCGGAGACATTTGGGGCGATGTCGAGAAACCACCGGCCACATTCGGGCGTGAATTTGATCTGAAACCGAACCAAATCTCGCCGGAATGTATCCCGGATGACAGCTTCCTGCCGGTGCTCGAACTTCCGGAGGATTTGGTACCGGAAATGTTCTACCGCAGTCCCACGAATGGGACCGGCCCTGCCCAAGCTGAAAAATCCACTGGAAGCGAAGAAGATCCCGGTTTGATTAAATCCCTCATTTCGTCAATAACTTCGGCTTTAAGTTTGGAGGGGTTGAAAAATCTTCTCGAATCGGTCAGAAAACAACTTCAACTGTTGACTGACCGTTTCAAAGTCAAAACAGCCGAATCACTGCAATCGATCCGGACAACCATGGACCAAGCTTCAAATAGTATAAAAAAAGTTATCACCACTCCGGATGAAAACTGGGACAAATCGAATTGCAATGAAAAGGTTAAAGAATGCATCGAAAAAGTAAATAAAGAGTTCAAAACGTTTGAAAATAACCTTCGAAATGAAATCAAACTTTGTACAGATCGTTTCAAAGGCGCCGTCAACGAGAGAAAGAGCAAAATTGAGGAAATCAATAAAAGTACGGAACAAACGCTGGGTGATTTAACAAGTTGTTTAAACAACCCTCCACCATCTGTAACGTCAATTTTGTCATCTTTATTGAAAACCGGAAAATGTACCGTTAATCAGGTAATTTTCGTGCTCTGCGCAAAGTCAGATACCCATATGTTAATTTGAAATTTGTTTTTTACAGGTCTCATCCAGGACCTCGTCCACGCTGAAGGATTTCTCCAGCAAGGTGCTGAGCCAGGAAGCTGCACTGTCCAGCAAGACGGAGCAAGCCAACCAATGTATCGAGGAAAAGGTGACCGGATCGAAAATAAAAACTAAGCAGAACAATCTAATGGATCAGTATCAGAAGTGTTTGAGGATTTGAATTGGAAAAAATGTCTAAATTCGAGAGTGATCTGGCTGTCTTAACTAATAAATTTGATTTCGTTTGAAGATCTGAATTGTGATTTTTTTTGTAAGCCAGAATTTGACAATTTTTTTAAAGATTTTTTAAGTCGAGCACACAGATGATACTGAGAACGGTGAGATCCGAAATAATCGTCAATTCACGACAACTAAGCTTTTAGATGACTTCTTCGGCTCCGCTTAACAAGAGGGAGTGGCTAAAAAATGCAGATTTTTAGGAGTGTTCTGGCTCGGAAAACGGGAAAAGTTGTATGGAGCGGCAGGCTGTTGATCAGGTTATTTGGTAATCGTTCCGGGTTCGATTTTTTAGAAAGAGTGGCGAAAAGGCGTACATTCTTCTGGCTTTTGGTCAGATTGTTGGAGAAGATTCCGGAAAACAAGACAAAAGTTTACATTCTTCAGGGGGTCGCCTTTAATCATATTTGCGATCAATCAAGGGCTTCATTCCGATGCTTGGTTTGAAATTCATAAGTAGCTTTTAACGAAATAAATTGCCGGAATTCTAAAGGATCATATCCTTGTATAAATTTTGTAAGGGACCTCATCGTCTTGTTATACCAAACTCTGGTTGCGTTGCCTCGTATTAAGGACTGTACTATAGGGTGGCAACCAAACAGGTCATGTCAAATTTCGAAAACCGACCATATAAAACTGACCTTTGCTAAATTACAGCTCAATCGGACTGGACTCAGGGGTGCCTCAAAGCGCTCAAAGTTTCGGTTTTTTTCCCTCAAAGATCACTAAAGTAGGGTTCCAAAGCAAATCGGAAATTGGAATTATAATTTTGATGCCAAATGACTTGAAAATGCATAAAACATAGAAATGTGGTGTTATCTCGAAAAAAAGGTTGTTTGTCAAAAATCAAGTCGATTTTTCAAAAATTGCCGAAATTTCAAAAATTGCTGAAGGGGTGACCAAAGGAAACTCAGAAAATCAAAATTTTAGTTCTGATGCTAAATGACTTAGAAAAGCATGAAAGTCGAGATCTGGTGTCAAAAAATCGACGGTGGTCAAATTGCGAAAATACGGTGGTCAAATCGTGCGCAAACTAGTTACCTATTGCACTGCAAAACGTACTTTTTGGTAGGCACCTGGTAAATCTCAAGAAAAATATTTTCTAGAACTTTTTCTACAGCTTCCATGAAACAAACAAGAACGACAGCTGAAACACAAAAATATAAAATAGGATTTACTATTTTACTACTACTAAAAAAGGCATCGATATTAAAAAAAAATCATAAATGTCTATACCGAAATGATAAATTTTAATCTATTTTATAATTTTAAGATGAAAAACATCCTTAATATCATGAACTAATAAAGTTTCGCTTTATTGAGAACTCAAAATTTGAGGATAAAATTTTTTCGATTTACTCTATTTATTTTTCGGAAGCAAAAATATAGCTTGCGCTGCCGATCGCCGTGGTAAATAATACACCGTTGAATAGGTGAAAGCCTCATCAAAAACATATCTTGAAATCAGCTGCTAGTTTTTGCTATATTTTTAATACGATGTCTTTGAGTGGAACGCTGTTTGGTTCAAAAATGAAAATTTAAAAGTATTTATACAGAGTGAACCAAGCATTGTTTGCTTCGATAAGTTTGCAACTTCACCATAAAACATCAGTTTTAGTATTTATACAACTAACCTAGAGGAATTTCGGAGCCCATACTTAATTTTATCAAAAATATTCATAAATAATTGAAAAATATTCAATTTTCCAGTATAAAACTCAAACCCTATTATGGAAATTATAGAAAAAATTTCAAACTTTGAAAAAAAAAACCAATTTTATATTTTTTCCAACTTTCCGTCTATAATCTTTAATAATTTTTTTTTTATTAATTTTTTCCAACTTTTTTTGATTTTGAACCACTGTGCGCCGCCTCCTTTTTATGACCTCTTATGAGCTTTTTCCTGAATTGCGAGATCTAATAATTGAATGTTTTTCTATATTTAAAAAACACTTATATAAATTTTATACCAACTACAAATGATAATGCAAAAGTTTAAGAAAAATGTTTAAGTTTGTTTTAAGCTCAAAATTCGGTGTAAGAATTTCAAAATATTCCAATTTAAGAATTTTACGCATCCCCAAGATTTTCACTAAACATAAATTTAATACTTGTTTGACTATGTAGGCGGAACAGACAAAACTCTGTTAATATCACAGAAAAATATTTGTTATAATAAATCCATGTAATAATACGAAGAATTTTGAAATATTTGGTCTAGTTTTTAAAATTATTACATTATATTGTATGTAAACCAGATGCATTCAATCAAAACTATCGTTTAAAAAACGCAACACAGAATTGTATAGGAATACATTGATTTTAAAAATTATATTGCTACAGAAACTTTCACAATACGAAATTCTAATTCTATTCTATTTTAAAAACTTCATTTAGAAATCAAAATTGTTCAGCTTGTGCAATTTGTTCAAAACAGGAGTGAGCAACCTTCTTAACCAACGGGCCAATTTTAAATTATAATCTTTGTTGCAGACTGGACTCAAAATATTTCTTTCTAAATGTTTGTAAATCTTTGTGGTTAGTGATCGAGAAGAATTAAAATTAAACGTCAAAATATTTTTTTTGAGAAATAAAACCGTTAAATCAATGAAATTACTTGTTTCTGTATTACTTATTTGAAAAGCTTGAAGGAAATTCGGAAAAAATGTTTAAACACAAAGATTTTATGGAAATTTTTGAATAATTCAATTTTGGATAGATTTTTTCTTTTTGCGAGCATTTGTTCTTCCCAACAAACACATCATTTGATTAGCTTTTCTTTTATCAAAAATAAAAAATTTTCGAGGTATTTGTATTGTTCATAACAAATTTGAACAGTTTAAAAAAAATTAGGTCAACGTCTTCTGGAGCTATATCACGGTGATACGATGCAGTAAGAAAAACATTTTTTTTTAAATCACTCTCTTTTAAGCGTTCGATTATAAATCTTTATCGAAATTTATTCAATAAAATTCCTTTTTTTCTGTTCGTATTTTTTAAGTTTTTTCATAATTTAAATTTTTCTCGAAGACTGTATTTCTTACTTGAAATTCCGTTTAAGATTAAACGTTGAGGAAAGTTGACGAAAGAACTTACCAATTAACTGATTTTAAGGCAAGTTTAATAAATGTTTCAGTTCTCAATCGTGAAATTTGGATTGCTGAACGTTTCCAGGGTTTTTTTGCTGAAAATCGAGGCAACAACTTACTGTGTATATAACATAGCATTTATTGGCCGCATTTTTTGGAAAATCTTATTCTACAGATATGTTATTCTGTTTAAAATACAGAAATTTTGATTGTGATGTGATTTTTCACCATGAAATTGACTTTACTTACAAAGTTGTAACCCCACTATTTGACATTGAAACTCAGAAAGTGTAAAAATTTCATAAGAAGAAATAAAGACTATTTTTATTATGTACTAGCTGACCCGGTATGCTTCGCTACCCCTTCCATGTAAAACATTATGTTTGTTAAAATTATTATATTTGAAATAAACTTTCTTCTTAATTAAATCTCGATATTATTCAAAAGTGAACTATTTTTCATGGCATCTGAGCTTCTAGATTGCCTTGAGTCTCAACGTAACTTGAAGGTTTGAAGGTTGAAGAAGTCATTCTTTAAAAAAAAATAGGATTAAATTTGCTGAAAGTTTCCAGCAATTTTTTTTTGCTGGAAATCGAGGCAAAAATTTGCTGTGTACATAGCAAAAATAAAAAAAAAATTATGTTTAGTGAAATTCTTGAGGGTGCGAATAATTCTTAAATTAAGATATTTTGAAATTCGGTGTAATTTTGAGTTCAAAACCAACATGAGCTATTTTTTGATAATTTACAGTCTATTCAGGAAAAAGTGAGAAAATATATGAAATTGTAAAAAAGCTTCGCGGGCCGCATCTTTTGGACAATTCCGTTGTACAGATATGTTTTTCTGTTTAACAAACAGAATTGTGATTTTGATGTGATTTTCGACCATGAAATTGACTTTATCTACAAAGTAATAACCACCCCACTATTTGACATTGAAACTCAGAAAGTTTAAAAATTTCGTTAGAAGAAAATAAAAACTATTTTTATTGTGTAAATATAGTAGAGCAAATTGAATTTATTACGTTCTAGTAGAATCTACATTCAATAAAAATGATTACGTTCTACATTTAAAATAAAATGATTAATTTTGTCTGTGGTCACGTAAGATTCATTTTAAACAGTTTTTAAATTTTTTTTTTAACAAATAAAGATTGCTTTTTGGTTTTCAAATGAAAAGGAATTTGTTAAAAATTTGTGCTAAAACTAGCAAAACTGTCTTCTCGACATTCAGGATCTGTACTCAGAACAAGCAAAAACCTGTTTGAGAAAATTTAAACTTTAAGTGGTCCAGGATGTTTTTTTTTTGAAAACCAAAACATTTTGGTGTGGCCCCCTAGCAAAGCTCATTTAAAATTTGGCCCGCTTGTTGAAAATCTTGGCTACCCATGCCTTAGACCCTGATTTTGTATGGAAGTCCTACCATTTCAAAGGAACAGCAGGGTTGTAACTTCAATATAAGCCATCCTTTACCCCCCAAAAAAAAACTCCGAATACTTGCTTATGAACCAGATGTACCTACATGAATGTTAAGTGACACTGTTCGTATTTACGGTTCATTTTGTGTGAAAATCCCCTAAAAAATGTTCGAGTTTTGTCATACTTTAAGTTGTATGGTTGTATGGTTTGTATGGGAGCTTCCTTCCTAAGTTGGTAGGAACAATAACACAAATCACTCTTGGCCCAGCCCTTGAGTACCAAATCTCACAAGATAACACCTTAACTATGACCGTAATCATCAAAACCGGTCGATTCACCAAAAATGGCGGAGCTGTAAAAAACTAGGTTAAAATGCTGTGTGTTCCATTCATTTGATCCACGACTAAGATCGGAATGAGATTACATTGTCAAAGTGTTCATTATCCAATCCCCTCGATCTGTTTCAACATTCACTTTGAAAATATTGTTCCCATGTTCAGCCCAGTTTTCAGTGAACTCCAATAAACCCTCAACAACGGGAAAAAGGTTCCGATTGATTGTGTGGTTTGTTTCTAGACGTGTAAAGCTTAAAAAAGCTCACCCTACAGCCACACTTGGGGGTAAGTACCCAGGCAAACATGAATGGCGTTAACTTGCCAGAACGTAAAACCACCTGCCCGAATCCTGCTGCCATCATATTCCAACAGGATGGGTCGGGGTGTGTAATTATTGAAAAGTAGATTAAATTCCGTAATCAATTTGTGCCCGATAATATTCAATTACCAGTTTCAGCATTTTCCAGGATGAGAAACCACCACCACTCCCGGAGGCAATTGGGTATTGGATTGGGGTGGCCCTCGAATTTGTGTTACTGTTAGGGTGGTAGTTTCTATTTATGCTCGAAATACCGAGATGAATCGCTTCCGATTGGAAGTTGGACCCGGAACCACAGGCCACGGGCGGGAGGAAAACCCGGAACCCACTCACTGTGCATCTGGGTTCAACTTTTGTTCCGCTTCGGGATTGATTCCGGGCGGGCCTTTTCAGGCCGCCCGCCCGTCAGTCGTTTGACGTTATTGGCAGCTGTCTGGGCCCGTCGCTCGTTCGGGGAGAAAACATCAACGGAATATAATTAATAGAATCCGCGCCGCTATAATTGACTCGGTTTTCTGTATGACACGTTTCCAATTTTCCAATTCTAATGAAACCTTGCCGAGGACGACGCCCACAATGTAATGGATCGTTTTTAGTTCTAGGAGTTACGGGACGTTTTAAATCACTGAATTGATCTAGAAACGGAGTCGAAATGTACTGCTGGGTTAGAGTTGTTTCACTCGAATATGTTCCTTTTATTAGGATCCCAACTTCCCGGAAAATGCAATATCCATATTTCAAATTGAATTGTTTCCAGCGGATTGGATGGTGGAAGCAAATTTGCATTCGTTTATGCGAGTCCACGTTCACGTTGTGTGGCATAACATTTTTGTTTGCTTAAATCGGCTGGCTAAAAAAACAAAATTTGCTCAGCTCGCTAATCTCCACTATATCATACTTTCATGTTTAACCAGTTTATGTGCTACATTCGATTATTTCAGGATGCGGCATAGTCATATTAAGTAGCACATGAAAAAATTGTTTTACTGACACTAAATTCAATGAAGAATCTTAAAAATGCGGTGGAGTGCGAATGAATGATATCTTTTTTCTGACTAAGCATTGACTAAGATTTCGCTCTCATAGCTCTCAAATCGTTGCCAGCGACAATATTTTTCAGTTCTCTCATTGGTCAATTTAACTCAATTTATTTCACTATGCAGTTGGAATTGCGATTCGCAACACCATGACTTAAGTTATCATTTCTGATACGGTTGCATGTTTGCTGGGTAAGTTATTTAGAAAGCGTTCTGAATGCCCTATTGAAACTCCAATAAAACATAAACATTGAATTGATCAGGGGCAAGAAACGGGGATACTGGCGGCGATTCGTGGATGGGTTATCTCGAGAAACGTCTTTGCACACGCTTTGGAGAACGGCACGAAACATGCGAAATCACACTCCTTCGAACGAAACTGAAGAAAGTTCAAGTCGATGGCTGATACAGTTCGCGAAAAAGGTCTGCCCGGACGCAGCACCAGCTCAGAAACACTATCGGGATACAGAGAATAGTTCCGAAACGGAGGATCAATTCTCGATGGTCGAACTTTCACTTGCGCTCTGGTCTTGCAACAATTCAGCTCCCGGACTGGACAGAATCAAATTCAACTTGTTGAAGAATCTGCCAGATACCGCTAAGAAACGCTTGTTGAATTTATTCAATAAGTGTTTGGAGCTGAACATTGTTCCGCATGACTGGAGACAAGTGAAAGTCATCGCCATCCAAAAACCGGGAAAACCAGTTTCTGATTACAACTCGTATAGGCCGATTGCAATGCTCTCGTGTCTCCGGAAATTGCTCGAAAAAATGATTCTCTTTCGGCTGGATAAATGGGTTGAATCAAACAATCTGTTGTCAAGTACACAATTTGGATTCCGTAGAGGCAAGGGTACGAACGACTGTCTAGCATTACTTTCATCAGACATTCAATTGGCGTTTGCTCAAAAAGAGCAGATGGGGGCAGTATTTCTGGAGATCAAAGGGGCATTCGATTCGGTGTCCATAGAAGTGCTATCTAGTAATCTTAACTCTTGCGGACTTTCACCAATTTTGAACAATTTTCTATATAACCTGTTGTCTGAAAAAATCATGCATTTTAGCCATGGAGAAACCAAAGTTGAACGAATTAGTTACATGGGTCTACCCCAAGGCTCATGTTTAAGCCCCCTGCTATACAACTTTTATGTCCGAGAAATCGATGCTTGTATGGCACAAAATTGCACGCTAAGACAGCTTGCGGATGACTGTGTTGTTCATTTCACAGGTAAAAAAGACACTCAAATAAAACCTCCGTTACAAGAAACTCTAAATAATTTATCACATTGGGCCAGGAATCTAGGCATCGAGTTTTCGCCTAGTAAAACCGAGTTAGTAGTTTTTTCAAGGAAGCATTCCCCTCCTCAAATAGAGCTCCTTATGATGGGTAGAACTCTAACTCAATCTATTAGTTTTAAATATTTGGGTGTCTGGTTCGACTCTAAATGCCTCTGGGGAAAACATATTAGGTACTTGACTCAAAAATGCCAAAAGAGAATCAATTTTCTTCAAACGATTACTGGAACCTGGTGGGGTGCTCATCCACAGGACCTCATCAGGTTATACCAAACAACGATACTGTCGGTCATAGAATACGGAAGCTTTTGCTTTGGGTCAGCCGCGGATACCCACTTGATTAAACTAGAACGAATACAGTATCGTTGTTTGCGTATTGCCATGGGTTGTATGCAATCGACACATACGATGGGTCTCGAAGTACTGGCGGGAGTCATGCCGTTGAAAAATCGCTTCTTCGATTTATCGCTACGTTTCCTAATTCGAAGTGTAACTATGAATCCTTTGGTGATAGAAAATTTGGAAAGGCTTATGAATATTAATCCGCAAGTAAAATATGTAGATAATTATAAAACTTTTAGTCAATTAGAAATAAATCCTTCTTTACTAAATTCGGACACGAGTCACTTTTACCCGATTAGCAGTTCCTTGATAAAATTCGATCTGTCCATGACCGCTGACATCCGTGGAATTCCAGATCACGTCCGACCCAATATCATTCCTTCAATCTTTGCTTCAAAAGTACGTGAAATTGATCCTATAAAAATGTTCTTTACTGATGGTTCTAGAATCGACAACGCGACTGGCTTCGCAGTGTATAATGAGGGCTTTGAAGCTTCGTTCAAGCTTCGAGAGCCATGCTCCGTTTACACTGCTGAGCTAGCCGCTATTTACTGCACCTTGGAACACATTCGCACACTGCCCGTAGACCACTATTTCATCTACTCGGATAGTCTCAGCTCCGTTGAGGCGATTCGATCGATGAAACTGATGAAGCGCTCTTCCCATTTCTTGCTGGAAATTTCTGGGATATTGGGCGCTCTGATCGAAAATTCGTATAGAATTACCTTAGCTTGGATCCCGTCTCATTGTCTTATACTAGGCAATGAGAAGGCGGACTCATTGGCTAAGGTGGGCGCGTTACAAGGTGAAATCTTTGAGAGGATAATAACTTACAATGAATACTTTTCAATACCTCGCACTTTAGCGATTAACGCTTGGCAGTCTAGCTGGGATAATGGCACAAAGGGACGTTGGCTCCATACGATTATCCCTAAGGTTCCGACGAAGGCATGGTTTAAGCATTTTAACTTGAGTCGCGACTTCATTCGCGTGATTTCTCGGCTCATGTCAAATCACTGCTGGCTTGACGCGCACTTGTTTCGTATTAATCTCGCTGCAACCAATGTTTGCGTTTGTGGGGATGGCTACCACGACATCGATCATGTTGTATGGACGTGTGAAAGGTATGGTCAAACGAGGGCTTGGCTACTGGATACCCTTAGGGCCCGAGGTAGACTACCTGGTGTCCCAATTCGAGACATTTTGGCAAACTTAGATTTTGGATATTTGTTCCCAATTTACAAATATCTCAAGCTGTCTGACTTGGTCGTTTAGTCCGCTTACCCACGTAAACTCTCCCCTTGTGTGTTCTTCATTTAATGTCTGTTTTGTTTATTTATTTATTAGTACCACCTCTCATCCAACGGGTTCGACACATTCCTGATGAAGGCTGGCCAGAAGATCTGAAACCGATACCGAGCCGTAGCTATCAAAACCACAGCTACAGGAGGCCACCACCGGACCCTAATGGAAAACTGATATCGAAAAATAAACCCTATGAACCCCTTCCTTTTCCCTTATTTAATTTTTTTTTTCTTTTAACTGTTGAGTCGCCGCGACTATTACGGCCCCCTTCCCTACTAACCTAGTGAAACGAATACACTCGGCACATTGAAACTTTGTAAAAGTAAAAGGCCTTTAATAAACTAGTTTTAAATTTAAAAAAAAAAAATATAAACATTGAATGAAAGGGTCCAACAAGTAGTAGAAAAAAATTGTTGCTTGACGCCATCATAAATCCGAGATGGGTTTTGGGTGAAAGGGCTCAACGAGTAGAAGTCAAATTTCATTTTTCGACGCCATCATGAAATCCAAGATGGTTCCATCCGCTCAACTTGAAAATGCTGTAAATGGCTGAAAATCGCATGAATCTTGGAATATGGGTATTAGATGAAAAGGCTAAAAGAGTACAAGTTGAATTTTACTATCTGACACCATCTTGATTTTTTTTCTTTTCAAACCTGTGTATTACTGATAATAGATTGAAACTTCCCCAATATGGGTATAAGGGTGAAATGGCTAAACAAGATGAATAGGATTGGCGGCCTCTGCTTTGTCGGGATCATCCGTTGAGGATCCCGGGTTTGCCGTCTTCTTCGATGGAGGAACCGTCTTTTTGGATGGAGGAACCGTCTTCTTAGATGGAGGATCCGTCTTCTTAGGTGGAGGATCCGTCTTCTTGGATGTGGTTACCGTCTTCTTAGGTGGTGGGAGAACCATTTGGTTATTCATCTTGATGATGCTCACGACACAAGAATCGTTTAACGAATGAGTCCACTCGCACTGGTGACTGGGTACGCTGTTTTTATAGCGTCTAATGCCCGAGAGAGAGAAATGGGAGGAGCTTAACGCACAAGTTTTTTCTCTTTGGACGCGAAGGGATTTGAAAGTATAAAAGGCAGGTTACGCGTGCTGAGCGGTTTTCATATATGGATGTCAACTCAAACCATCAACATGTATATATATAATTTTTTTTGTTCTTTTATTCATTATCTCTTCTGGTTCTTTTCTTCTCATCTACATGCTTAAGTTTAAAATGCTATAAATCACTGAAATTCAAATGAAATCCCCACAATATGGGTATTGGGTGAAAATGCTATACAAGTAGAAGTCGAATTTTGTATTCTGACGCTTTCTTGAAATCCAAGATGGCGACTTCGGCTTTTCTGTTCAAACCTGTATATTTGTATATTAATGATAATCGCTTGAAACCCTTAAAATATGGGTACTAGGGTGAAAGGACTATACTAGAAGAAGCCGAATTTCATTATCTGACGCCATCTTAAAAGATGGCGGCTTCCACTGAACTCAAAATGCTGAATGACAAAAATTGCATGGAATCCCCACAATAAGGGTATTTGGTAAAATCGGTATGGGTATGAGTATTTGGGTAAATTTAAACGGAAGCCGCCATCTTGGATTTCAAGATAGCTTCAGATTGCGAAATTCGACTTCTTCTAGTAAGCCTTTTGTAACGTCTCGAAGCTGAAACAAGACGACAAAACTCTCAAAAACCAACAGCCACTGATTCTAATCAGGACTGAATCCCACTTCGTGCTAAAGGAAAGTTAAAATTTTACTAGCAAAATTGCGTAGCTCAACTTAACAGCACTTAAGCGCCAACAACTAAAAAAGTTGATGTGCTGAAGTCTCTTAAAACCCGGACTTTCTTCCCAGAGGTAGGCTTCCAAAGAAAACTAACCAAAATGGTGTGGTGTTGGTGTTCACGAACTTAGTCGCCGCGGAATATCCGTAGTTCTCCGCAGCATAAAATGACCAAACACATTGCTTAAAAAGAGGTTCACAAAGGTAACTAAAATGCAAACTTACCGATAAAATCGTCCTTGCACCTGCACACAAGCTACCGCCAGAGAACTTCCCGCGCTGGGTTTGGATGTCAAAACGTATAGCTAGGCCGTTAACTCCCGGGATCGTCGTAGGCTCGAATCACAACTTGCGCGGCACGTACTATTAGGGCAGATTTATTGGGGAAAATACTTGAAAGCAGTAGGGTAATAACCGCCTTACTCAGATTTACTCAAAACGCAGCTTATTTTACAAACCGACCGAACAACTCCAGGATCAAAATGCTAAGACCTCCAGGTTTTCTTTTTGGTCTCCAAGAAAACTCCATTTTCAAATATCCCATAGAAAAGCCACCTTTGGTAGCTCGTGATGACTGTCAGAATAATGATAAGTTATTCCGTAGTCCTTATGGGTGGAATTTCCATTTTACCGAAATTTCACATTTCAGCACACAAAGATCCACTCCCAATAAGACTGACATGATACATGTTCAAATTATGCATTGGAGATACTACGGATATTACCACTTTGCCTACTACGGGCCGTTACACTTTTCACTCAATACCCATATTTTGAGGGTTGCATACGATTTTTAGTCATTTACAGCATTTTAAAGTTCAGCGGAAGTCGCCATCTGGGATTTCAAGATGGCATCAGACAGCGTAATTTGACTACTACTCGTTTAGCCCTTTCACTCAATACCCAAATTGTGGGGGTTTTATGCGATTTTAAGTCCTTTAGAACATTTTAAAGTTAAGCAGAAGCCGTCATCTTGGATTTCAAGATGGCATCAGACAACGAAATTCGACTTAATGATATCCATTGAACTGGGCATTCACAACCAATCCCTTATTAATTTTGTTTAAAAGGCTGTCCTCATTTACTGTACTAATGAATAACAACTTAGAAATCAGGAACTTATCCTAAGCCTGTAATTGGTTGGCTTACGAGAGAAACGTCAATCTTTAGCTATTAATATGGCACTCATAAAACCGTCATAAACTAACTAGCCATTTATCTGACCATAATAAAGCTATTAAGCATTGGATTGACTAACGCCAAGTTGGTTGCAAAATCGAAAGGCTCAAAATGACGCCATGTTGACAGATTCACAATATCAAGTATTTAAAAATATTTTTTAGGACAACTTTCAATCAATTCTTTTATGTTTTCGATGTCATTATATCATTTTTTTTGTTTCGATTATAGTCGTTTTACCATCTTTATGGCATTCGCGACTTTATCAACGTTGCAGTTGGCGGATCGTTATTGAAAAATTTATCCGGTACAACTGTATTCGATGTTTACTCTTGGGCTCGAACTCGCGAACATCGGCTCAGGAGACAACAGACTTGCTAACTGAACTATATCACAAGCCCAGTCATTATATCATGTTTTACAATAATATTTATTGACAAATGTTTATCGAGAAATATTTTTATTTTTCTTCCATTAAAATAAATATGTACATCATAAAAATTTTGTTATTCTAAAGATTTTGTTTCTCCTGTGGATCCGAGCCTGCTAATGGTTTTTGTGCTAATCTATAAATATCTCATAGGAAATTTTCCAAAAACTTCTTCGAGGACCATAAATTCCTATCTTATCTGGAAATACAAGTTTTAGAAACTGTTGAATGGAGATATTTTTTGCGATTGAAAAAAAATCAATTCGACTGACATCACTGCTGGGTGCTTAGCGAGGTATTGTATGGCTGCTTTGCAAGCAATACCTCGCTAGACACTAGCAGTGATGTCAATTGATTTTTTTTCAATGTTAAAAAAAAACAATTCAGCATCATCATCACTTTTTTTTTGATAAGATGCAATGCTGAAATTGATTTTTTCTCAATCCCACCTTTCAATGGATCCTTGAAGAGGTGCCGCTTGTTTAAATCGAAACGTCGGCCTTTGAACTGAGGGAAACTTGCGTTTCATCCGCTTGTTTACCGAACATAAATTTAAGTTCCACCTGGTTTCCGGTGCAGAAAACAAGATTTATTTCCACAATGATGGTTGGCGCGTTACGCGATTCACGTATGTGGAGAAAAATTCATAAACTGTGGCATACACAGTGTAATCCGAATCCACTGTTTGTATGTATATTTTTTCCTTATTTATGTGGGGGTGTATGTTGTTTTTGTTTTTTTTATATATTGACGTTCTGTTTTCCCTAGTGAGAATAAATATTAATCACGATATTTGACTGTTTCCGAGTGAGTCTGTGTTGATGGAGGAATGCGGTGGCGGTGGTTTGACTGACATTTTTTCCGGTTTCCATCCAAACCAACCACCAGGCTCGAGGTTTTGCGGGAAACCGAATAAAATTTGCGCCGGTTGTCACCGAAATTTAATTTTGTTCTGGTTTGCTTTTGTGTCACATTGATGTGGTGGGGATTGATTGATTTTTTTTTCTTTCGAATGTATAAACGATATGGAACATGTGGCAGTCAGGACAATGGGAACAGTCTAAAGCATTTGAAAAACATTCGGTCAAATTAAATTTTATTTATGTACTTTCAAGATATGCCTTTGTTGAGGTCTTTTAAACCTGTAAAAAGAATAAGAAAACACATTTTTGAGTAAATTTTCAGGGAAAAAATTCAAATCATATTGTTCATACTAGATTTTAGAAGTTAATAAGATTTGTATCTGCATTCTTGTGTTTCTTGTAATGACGTAAACGTTAGTTTTTTTAAACAACACAAAACATTTGATTGAAATATAAAACAGTTTTAAAAAATAAATAAAATCTATTTATTTATACAAACACATTAATAGAAAGAACAAAAAAATGAAAACCTACGTAACCAAAAAAAATCAAACTAGAAAGTATACTAAAAAATGAGTAAATTTCGAAATAAAATGAAAAAAATAATAAAAATTAAATAAAATAATGTATGGGATTTTTTTTAACATCAAAATTGTAAAATCTAAAAAGCGAAAAAGAAAATTAAAACAATAGAAACAATGAAAATATTTGAATACTAAATAGAAATAAAAAAAAAAAAATAAAAAAACGTGGAAAAAAATCGAGATATATATAAAATTGAAAATATAAAAAATGGAAAAAAAGGATTTTTCCTTAAATCCCGTAGGAGGGAATAAATAAATTTAAAGGTATTTTATTGAAGAATTTGATAAATTCGTGGAAATTAAAACAATTGAAAGAGCGAAAGTCAAACTGTAGAAGATAGGAATTGTATCACCTTTTGTATTTAAGATATTTTGTAATTCTCGTTATAAAATAACTCGAGTTTTTGATTTTGTAAAACCTCAATTGTATATAAATTTATTGCATGCAAGCTTCTGTTAATTTTTTTCAATTTATTGAAAATTTGGATTATTTTTTACCATCTCTCCCTCTCGTGATGTTTCACGATGTGAAAACTAAATAAATAAGAAAAAAAATTAACAAAGCAACTAAAAACGAAAAATAAAAAATCAAAACATAGAAAAAAAGAAAGAACAGAAAGGTCGGAACAAATATCTAGGTTTTCGTCTTCCTCCCCTTCGATTTTTTCAAAAATCTCGAAGGGAAAAATAAACAAACTTCAATACATATTTTAATTGAAAATTCAAAACAGTTGATAGGATGAAAATAAAACTGTTGAAGATGAGATTTCTATCACCAAAAATAAAAAAATCAGAAAAAAAACAAAAATGACATAATAACTGAAAAAATATTAAAATGGGTAAAACAAAAAATGTAAATTATTAAAAAAAACTAAAAAGGGAAAAAAAATCCTTTTTTCACCGGAATTTAAAAAAAAAATTAAAAAGAAACTGCAAAAAAAAATAAAAAACAGGGAAAAAAACAAAGAGAGTTAAAGGGAATTAAAGGAAAGAATGATAAAGAAAATAAAGAAAATGAATATTAATCAAGAGGTTCTGAAGGGTGAAAACTTATGTTACATACCCTCGTTAAATAAATGTACAAAAAAAAAATCAAGAGGTTTGTTTAAAAATTAATGTCAACTCTTATTTAACAAAAGTTTTAAAGAGAAAAATAAATGGCACAGTTTATGAATTAGTTTCACTCTGACAGACTTCGATCGAAGCTTTCGCCAATTGCGATTGGTTTTTCTTCGCTTCTCACAAGTTGAAGATTCCCAATATGGTTGGTTTCATTTCATTGTACTTTTTCCGAATGCTGACAGTCTGATCTGGGAAATTCAATACATTTACAGTTGCTTCCTGATTGCCGGAAGGTTTTCGGTTGGCGAAAATTCGTTCTCATCCAAGATGGAAGTCGCAGCTCCCTCCCTTCTTTTTGGTATACTAAGGATATTGACTTGGTTTTGTCATACATTTCATATGTCGCATTCTATTTTCGCCCTCGAGGAGTTGAATGACTTCCGTTTATGGCGCCAAGAATTGTGACCTGGAAGTGTGGTTGCTGACACTTCATACGGGTAGGTAAAAAGCTTCAGAAGCTTTTGAAAATATGTCCAAAAAAAAAATTAAAACTTCCGTCTCGGAAGTATCACAGTATTGATGTTTCTTCACTGTGCTCCATTGATTTTTTTCTCGTATGACAATGCTGCAATTTGCGCTAACCACAATGAGTATGACTCGAATAAATTTCGTATGGCGACTCAACACGCGCTTTTGATTACAGCGAAGATAAATTGTCCTTCGGGGAAACTTTTCAACTTTATGCATTTTTACATCAGAGCCGGGCGGAAAAGTTTTTAATCAAAAATTAATTTTTCATTTCCACTCAACAATCTCGGTGGAACAGAAACGGCCGGCTTCGGTCGGCTGGTTTGGATCGGATGGCCGCTAGTAGTCTAAGCTCGAAAAGTGTCCCGAGTTTGTGACATACCCGTTTTGAAACGTCAAAAAAAAAGAAGAAAAACCAACCGAGCACCGAGGTTAATTTCCCACCCTACTTCCGATTAACTTCCACGGCAATTTACGCGGCACTTATTCGGTTTTGCTTGAGCCGCTCGCCGTTAGGGTTGTCAGGCAAAGCCACAAGAACTAATTGAAATTGATTTTAACTGAAATTGATTTCTTTTTCAGTAAGGTTAAATCTAAATTCTAGACATAAAACACTTTTTTTAAAACCATTTTCAGTTAAAAACAATCCCAAAAAGTGCAGCAAATGTTTGAAAAATAATCCTATTTTATGAATTATTTAATTTTCCTGAAAGTAAAGACATCAGCTGGATGAAATGTCCACGTCCCTATTGGCTTATACGACGTGGACGTTATCTGCAGATTATCATTGCATGGGCTTATAATGGTATAAATTGTTTCGGAGAGGCTCTCAGAACCTCTTTCAACAAATGGATTCTCCAGTCTCCCATTTTCCGTCTTCTGTCTTCTGTCTTCTGTCTTCTGTCTTCTGTCTTCTGTCTTCTGTCTTCTGTCTTCTGTCTTCTGTCTTCTTTCTTCTGTCTTCTGTCTTCTGTCTTCTGTCTTCTGTCTTCTGTCTTCTGTCTTCTGTCGTCTGTCTTCTGTCTTCTGTCTTCTGTCTTCTGTCTTCTGTCTTCTGTCTTCTGTCTTCTGTCTTCTGTCTTCTGTCTTCTGTCTTCTGTCTTCTGTCTTCTGTCTTCTGTCTTCTGTCTTCTGTCTTCTGTCTTCTGTCTTCTGTCTTCTGTCTTCTGTCTTCTGTCTTCTGTCTTCTGTCTTCTGTCTTCTGTCTTCTGTCTTCTGTCTTCTGTCTTCTGTCTTCTGTCTTCTGTCTTCTGTCTTCTGTCTTCTGTCTTCTGTCTTCTGTCTTCTGTCTTCTGTCTTCTGTCTTCTGTCTTCTGTCTTCTGTCTTCTGTCTTCTGTCTTCTGTCTTCTGTCTTCTGTCTTCTGTCTTCTGTCTTCTGTCTTCTGTCTTCTGTCTTCTGTCTTCTGTCTTCTGTCTTCTGTCTTCTGTCTTCTGTCTTCTGTCTTCTGTCTTCTGTCTTCTGTCTTCTGTCTTCTGTCTTCTGTCTTCTGTCTTCTGTCTTCTGTCTTCTGTTTTCTGTTTCACGTCTCACGTCTCACGTCTCACGTCTCACGTCTCACGTCTCACGTCTCACGTCTCACGTCTCACGTCTCACGTCTTACGTCTCACGTCTTACGTCTCACGTCTCACGTCTCACGTTTCACGTCTCACGTCTCACGTCTCACGTCTCACGTCTCACGTCTCACGTCTCACGTCTCACGTCTCACGTCTCACGTCTCACGTCTCACGTCTCACGTCTCACGTCTCACGTCTCACGTCTCACGTCTCACGTCTCACGTCTCACGTCTCACGTCTCACGTCTCACGTCTCACGTCTCACGTCTCACGTCTCACGTCTCACGTCTCACGTCTCACGTCTCACGTCTCACGTCTCACGTCTCACGTCTCACGTCTCACGTCTCACTTCTCACGTCTCACGTCTCACGTCTCACGTCTCACGTCTCACGTCTCACGTCTCACGTCTCACGTCTCACGTCTCACGTCTCACGTCTCACGTCTCACGTCTCACGTCTCACGTCTCACGTCTCACGTCTCACGTCTCACGTCTCACGTCTCACGTCTCACGTCTCACGTCTCACGTCTCACGTCTCACGTCTCACGGCTCACGTCTCACGGCTCACGTCTCACGTCTCACGTCTCACGTCTCACGTCCCACTTCTCATGTCTTCACGTATCACGTTTTTTTGTCTCACTTTTTTGTTCCCTTTGAATAACCATAAACGATCGAGTCTAAGACGGAATCCAATCAATATGGATAGTTCATATATAGATGGATTTTGAGATGGCAGCCCTAGATAAATCTGCTGTCCTTCAAGAGTAACGGTCGATATCGAAGGAATGAGACACCACTTGATTTGATTTTTTCTCATCCACCAAAAGTGCTTCAAAAGGACGTTACCAAGGGATAGAATTCAGAACTGCGTCAACAGCGACATGACAGAATAATCCTCAATTGCCGACGGAGCTGGAAGCTCTCTTTCATCGGGAATCTGGATCATTCTGTGAGTGGTTAAAAATAGTTTCCGATGGTCGCGTTTGATCCCACTTTTTAAGCCCCTTGAAGCTCGTTTTCATCGTCGAACGTTTCCAAACGAACGAAGGGCTTTTAAATTGAGCTGTAAGCTCTCTTCATCGTGAAATGTCCATTAGCAAACCTTCCGGCTCCGACAAAAGAGTTTAGTCATCTCCCCATCATGTATGGAAAACGTATAAATGAAAAGCAATTTCCCCGCTCGCGGTATTGATCCATCAACGGACGGGAAAGGACCACTTTCAACCAAGAGACCTAGAGTATACACTTTCAACGTTTTTCATTGAGGTCTTATTTTCCCGAGGATGGAACGTACCTATTCAGTCGGGACATGAACGAACATCATCAAAAACGCCTTTCATCGGTAGCATCGGAAAAGTTTTGCGGCACCTTGTTCAGTCTCCGGACAACGAGCTGGCCGTTCGGGAAAAACTGACACAGCAACCAGACGCCACCATATTTTCACTTTATTAAGTTTATGGCACCACATTAAAAGTCACTGCGTGTAGAGCCGGAAGCACGCCACTCCGTTCAACTGACATCCAACCGAGATTCGCTGACCAGAGCCGGACTAAGCTTTGCTTTACCACATGCTAAAGACATTTGAAGCCTCGACAAAATGGTCCGACTTAAATCCGACCCTGCTATCGAAGCTGCTACTGGATGAGACCGTTATTGTCGCTTTCGAGATTTTATAAGAATCTACGGCTTGAGCTGCTATTAGAAATTATGGCCCTCGCAAGAGTTGTCAGACATTTACAGGTGAAAACTTTTAGCGGAAATTCAAAAGAAAGAAAATTACATATTTTAATTAAGACAGTTGTCGAAAATAGTGGTCAGAAGATTTTTTTTTACATAAGAAAAGCACCCACGCGGTCGCCGCATTCGGATGTCAACAAACTTCCGCCAACACTTTAGCTCCGCATCCGGAATGGCAACACTGCCATTTTCCGGTAGCCGCTCTATCGGCCCACTTTCCGCATGAACTATTTTTTCGGTTAATTAGATTGCCGGCCAGAGTATGGACGACGACGGAAGCACGGACTTCATCGCGCCGGCAAACCGGATGGCCGCCTCCGGTTCTGTTATCTCTAACGACGATGGACCTCGGTTTATTTGTTGGAAGGCACGTGCGAGGGGAATTTGTGTGCGATGATCTGGATCTGGCACAGTCAGTTACTAACTAACTAACTAGCCGTTTGCTGACTCATGTTGCCAAATGTTTCGAGATACCCAAACAGGCAGCTAAAATAAGCCGAACCGCACGGCATTATGTCCAAATTGACGATGATGATACGATGACGGCGCGCGCTGTCAATCTATAGTTTGTGTTACGTCAAACTGTTTGTCCTAGCACAACTCCACCCGGTTGTTTGTTTACACGCTTTATGTGGCAGCCATGTGTTTGCTGCAGGTAAACAGTGGGTTATTCCTTAAACCATGAATAAATATGGACGCCTCTGGAAGCTTTTGCTTGATGTAATCGAATGTTAATATGTTCATTAATATTAATACCGGGGACGATAATGTGAGGCGCTGTGCAAATTGGTCCGATTGCAATTGAAATCTGCTGGACCTTTTCGCGGTTCAGTGCGCTTGCGAGCCACATGTTTGTCGTTGCGGGAAATTCCCATGTAAATGATGGAAAGCTAATTTGAAATGCATGCTGATCAGACAGAATCTTTTCAGTTTATCGAAAAAACCTATTGTTTATCAATTATTTGTCACGACAAATAAACATAAAATTACGTCAATTTTTATATGCGAGAGCTTATGAGAAATCACAGGGCCCTTTGAAGCCAAAATTTCTTACTGCAGAAGAAAGCAAGGTAATTGAATTGAGAAGGTGTGGGATTAGACCGCAATACACCCGAAAAACTTAGCACTGGCACTCATTTGAACACTGGTTGCTCCCTAATAAATTAGAAGGTCAGGGAACCGTATCACGAAGAAAGGAGTTTTAATATTGATTGTGTAAAGTGTCCAAATGTTGCAGCTTAGTTGCTACGACATGTCATGCTATCTTGTGTAGTGTAACTGGCAAAAAATAGCCACGGTGGGCTTGGTTGTTACGATGTGTAATGATGTGAGTAGTGTAATGTAGCAGACAAATTGTAGCCATACAGGGCTGAGCTTTGTTGTTACGATGTGTAATACTGTGTTGTGTAACGCAACAGACTAAAAATAGCCACTGTGGACTGAGCTTGGTTGTTACGATGAGTTATGCAGTGTTGTGTAACGCAACAGACAAATAATAGCGTGGACTGAGCTTTGTTGTTTCAGACAAATTGTAGACAGAGATGCCAGGTCGTTTTGTCAAAAATCAGGACCACACAAAGAAAAAAATCAGCATTTTTGAGGACACCAGTAAGTTGGTGAAAATAACATGAAGTTCTGCTTAAATTGCCTAAATAAAGGCGAAATATAGATGCTGAAGATGCCTCGAATTATGCAACTGAAGCGAGAATAACCTTGGCTGGCCTGCAGTTTATATCGAAAAACACCATTTAAATATCTTTTGAACCGAAGATTATCATTGCTTAAACTGGTTAAACTGGTTAAACTGGTTAAACTGGTTAAACTGGTTAAACTGGTTAAACTGGTTAAACTGGTTAAACTGGTTAAACTGGTTAAACTGGTTAAAATTTTATTGAAGATTTGTTTGATGTTCTAATCATTTAACAATAAATTTTGTTATGAATGAGATATTTTTAAAAAATCAGGACAAATCAGTAAATTTTAAGGGCCATTTAAAAAAAATCAGGACAAATCAAGCATTTTTAAAAAATCAGGACAGCATCTCGAAAATCAGGACAAATCCTGAAAAATCAGGACACCTGACACCCCTGATTGTAGCCATAGTGGGCTGAGCTTTGTTGTTACGATGTGTAATGATTTGTTGTGTAACGCAACAAACAAATAATACCACTGTGAGCTAAGCTTTGTATTTACGATGTGTAATGATGTGTTTTGTAAAGCAACAAACAAATAATATCCACTGTGAGCTAAGCTTTGATTTTACGATGTGTTATGTAACGCAACTGACGAATGATAGCTACTATTGGCTGAACTTTGATGTTACGATGTGTCATGATGTATTATGTAACGCAACAGACTAAAAATAGCTACTGTGGGCTAAGCTTTATTGTAACGATGTGTATTACTGTGTTGTGAAATGTAACAAACCAAAAATAGCCACTGTGTTCTGAGCTATGCTGTTGCGGTGTGTTATGCCGTGTTGTGTAACGTAACAGACAAATAAGACAAATAATAGTCTGTCGAATAAGCTTTGTTGTTACGATGTGTAATGCTGTGTTGTGTAAAGTAAAAGACTAATAATAGCCTTTGTGAACTGACCTATGGTGTTACGGTGTGTAATGCTATGTTGTGTAAGGTAACTGACAAATTGTAGCCATATTGGGCTGAGCTTTGTTGTTACGATGTGTAATGCTGTGTTGTGTAACGTAACAGACAAATAATAGCCACTGTCGGCTTAGCTTTGTTGTTACGGTGTGTAGTATGTGTTGTGTCATATGTTAGCAAACAAATAATGTGTGATGTAATATTGACCCATTACCCACTACTAAGTAATGTTGTGTAGTGTAAAGTGTATTGCAATCCCGGTCAAACAATCATATCTGATCGGACCAGTGACGGCTTGTGAAATTCAAAGAGAAAAAATAGTACATATTATAGTATCGCATTCGCACAAAAAACGTAAGCTGACAATTAAAAAACAATAATTTTAGCTAGAAGAAAGAGAAAAAAAAAACAAACAATATACATAGATAGAAAGAACTTAAACAAGGTTGCGACGGTAGTTTATAATAGTTGAAAAAAAAAATGAACGAAGAGAGCGAAAATATGTCAGTGGGCGTTTGAATCGAATTTGGAGCATAGCTAAAAATTGCGCGAAAAAACGAGTACGGAAGACATTTTTAAAAAATCACGAAAAACATCAAATTGGGAGGACACAGTTGGAAAATTAAGTTGCGAAAAAGCGAGACAGGAGAACAGCAAAAAACCAACGAGTCGCGAAAACAGGTTACTAAAACATTAAACCCAAGCCGAAAAGACTACTGGGACAGTATTGTGAACATATTAAGTGGGTTGAAAAGGTAGCTTTAAATGCGAAAAAAAGCGAGTCGGGTGAACAGGTTAAAATGAAATAGAAGTCTAGTCGAGGGAGGAAAAACTTTGTGAGCTTTTCAAGAGAATCGAGAAGACAGCTTGAAGTTCAGAAAAAGTGAGCTGAGAGAACAGCTCAGAAAAAAACACAGCACAGCTGTTTATTAGCATTTCAAGTGAATAGAGAGGACAGCTTAAAGATGTGAAAAAAGAATCGGGAGGACAGCTTGAAAGAAAACATCGAGTCATTAAAAAAACACACCCTTCACCCATAGACGAGTGGCGCGGCGAAAAACGAGTTAAAATAAAATTCTTTCCGAGAGGGCAAATGGGCTGATTTTATGATGATTTCAAGTGAATCGAGAGGACAGCTTGAAGCTGCGAAAAAGCGAGTCGGGAAGACAGCTGGAAAGAAAACATCGAGTCAAGAGGACAGTTTGAAATAAAGTAAAGTCAAATAAAGTCGTAAAAACTTCTGGGAAATGTTCGCGAACATTTCAAGTTGGTTGAGAGGACAGCTTGAAATTGGTAAAATCGAGTTGGAAGAACAGCTTGAAATCTGAAAGTCGAATCGAAATGACAGATAGAAAAGTTCAAATACATCAAGCTGGTTGGGGGGACAGGATAAAATTGGATAAAAGTAAAATCGACTAGACCGAGGGAAAGTGGTTGCGAATCTTTGAAAAATGGTGAGAGGACAGTTTGAAATTGAATGAAAACACTGAATCGAGAGGACAACTGTAAATGAAAGTGAGTTGAAAGCTTGTTTATAGTTATGATGTCAACTAAATGCCCAGGAGCTTCCGGGCAACCAATAAATAAGTATTCGGTTCACGACCTTTGAAACACGGGGGACATTTCTAAACCAAAAGGAAGTCTTCTGAAACGGGAGAGTCTCCTTTCGGTTACGAAAGTTGTATTTGACAAATAACTCCCTAACAAATTCTGGAGTGTCAATTTGACACACCTGACTGAAAATACAGAGACTGAAGTTCTCAATCGAGTTGTACAAAATTATTTGTTTTGGAAACCTTGTCATATACAATGAAATATTTTTTCTTCATCCTCATTTGTCTTTGATGGGAATGAGATGGAAATGGGGTGGGAATGGGATGGGAATGGGATGGAAATGGGATGGGAATGGGATGGGAATGGGATGGGAATGGGATGGGAATGGGATGGGAATGGGATGGGAATGGGATGGGAATGGAATGGGAATGGAATGGGAATGGGATGGGAATGGGATGGGAATGGGATGGGAATGGGATGGGAATGGGATGGGAATGGGATGGGAATGGGATGGGAATGGGATGGGAATGGGATGGGAATGGGATGGGAATGGGATGGGAATGGGATGGGAATGGGATGGGAATGGGATGGGAATGGGATGGGAATGGGATGGGAATGGGATGGGAATGGGATGGGAATGGGATGGGAATGGGATGGGAATGGGATGGGAATGGGATGGGAATGGGATGGGAATGGGATGAGAATGGGATGGGAATCGGATGGGAATGGGTTGGTAATGGGATGGGAATGGGATGGGAATGGGATGGGAATGGGATGGGAATGGGATGGGAATGGGATGGGAATGGGATGGGAATGGGATGGGAATGGGATGGGAATGGGATGGGAATGGGATGGGAATGGGATGGGAATGGGATGGGAATGGGTTGGGAATGGGATGGGAATGGGATGGGAATGGGATGGGAATGGGATGGGAATGGGATGGGAATGGGATGGGAATGGGATGGGAATGGGATGGGAATGGGATGGGAATGGGATGGGAATGGGATGGGAATGGGAAGGGAATGGGATGGGAATGGGATGGGAATGGGATGGGAATGGGATGGGAATGGGATGGGAATGGGATGGGAATGGGATGGGAATGGGATGGGAATGGGATGGGAATGGGATGGGAATGGGATGGAAATGGGATGGGAATGGGATGGGAATGGGATGGGAATGGGATGGGAATGGGATGGGAATAGGATGGGAATGTCACTTCCATCTGTACCGTTGAGCCGTCAACACGTACGCCGGAGCATCGTATCGTTGCTGTGTACCTGCAGGAACATTTTTACATTATTTATTTTTTGCTTACCTGTTTTTCAATCAGCACTTTTCAGTGCTAAAATTATTTTCATTTTCTTTTATTCATATTTTCTCTTTTCTTTCCAGCATGGGGAAGTCATCGGCCGGCTCAAGGGCCGGTAGAAAACGGATTGCCGAACCTAATTCAGGTCCATCGCCCAAAAAAGTTGAAATTTCCAATTCATTCGATGTCCTTCATAACATCGGTGATGAGGAAATATTCATATTTAATTCTGATAAGAGTACTAAGAAACCTTCTTCTTCTTCTTATACTCTTAAAAACGAAAAGATTCCACCAATAACGGTCACGATTCCTGACTTCAATGCCTTTCGAAAAGAAATCGTCACTTCCGTCAAGGATGTGAAGATTTCTTTTCAGATCGGTCGAAGGGGAACTGCTCGTATATTGGCGGAATCTTTTAATGATTTTCAAAAGGTTTTAAATTATTTGAATAATAAAAAACACCAATTTTTTACGTACGACACTAGACATGATCGTCCATTTAAAGTTGTACTTCGTGGTCTCACTGGCGATCAGACACCGGATGAGATCACAGCTGAATTAAATTCTTTGTTAGGTTTTTCTCCAATTCAAGTAATTCAAATGAGGAAAAGAACCAACACGAATAATACCAGTAGTGTTGGTTTTGCTCCTGAACTTTATTTGATCCATTTTAAAAAGGATCAGGTTAATAATTTGCAAATTCTTGAAAAGGCTCGTCTTATGTTTCATTGTCGAGTCAAATTCGAACCTTTTCGTAAATCTTCTACCAATTTTCTTCAAAATATTACGCAATGTCGTCGTTGTCAAGCTTTTTGTCATGGCACTAAAAATTGTAGAATGAATGCCAGATGCATGTTTTGCGGCTCATTCGATCATGAAAAATCTAAATGCCTTTTTGGTGGTGATAAGCCAAAAACAGAATTTTTTAAGTGTGCAAATTGCGCAGGTAATCATTCCTCGAATTCGCTAGACTGTCCCATCAGGGCAAAAATTATTGCTTCTAGGAAAAATCCCAAAGTTTCCAGAAAAGTTTCTTCTCCTCCTTCCTCTTTTTCGTCTTCACACGTCGGGCCGGCAAACAACCTGCCTGTTCGCATTCAGCCTCGGTCTACATTGGAATCACGGCTGGGTAATACCCTAAGTGATTTTAATGTTACCTGGGCTGATTCTGCGCCACAGACTCGTTGTTTATCGTTCTCAGAGGTGGTTGAAAATGGGTTGCCTTCTTCAGGTTTAACTAATAAAAATGGGAAAAAACCAAGTCTCAACGTTCATGCGAAGGCTTGGGAAAATCCCCGAAATTCAAATACTTTTTCTTCTCCTTCCTTTTCTGATCCTAACAATTTTGTTGATTTGGGTGAGATTACTGAGGAAAAATTAAAATTTTTGCATCAAAATTTAATGGAAATGATGCAACTTATGTTGAAAGCAAATTCAATGTTTGAAGCTTTCCAAACTTCTTTTAATTATGCTAACAAAATTATTATGACTTTGCGATTCCCTCATGGATCCAAATAGATGTTTAAATATTATGAATTGGAACGCTAGATCTTTGCTGGCTAACCAAGATGAATTCTTTTTATTTTTGAAAACTCAAAACATACATATTGCTGCCATCACTGAAACTTTTTTAAAGCCAGACAATAACTTGAAAAGCAATGCTTTCTTTAAAATTTTACGAAATGATCGACTTGATCGACAAGGTGGGGGTGTAGCTATTGTCATCAATAGTAGTCTCAAATTTAGACTTCTTCCTTCTTTCAATACAAAAGTCTTAGAAACAATTGGAATTGAATTAGAAACTTCTATGGGGAAAATTATAATTGTTGCCGCATATTTGCCTTTCCAATGCAGCGGTGAACAAAAAAATTTTTTGAAGGGAGATTTACAAAAACTCACCAGAAATAAATCTAAATTTTTTATTATTGGTGACTTTAATGCAAAACACCGATCTTGGAATAATTTTTCATCAAATTTAAATGGGAATATTTTATTTAACGACTGCTCTGCAGGTTATTATACTGTTGAATATCCTAATGGGCATACTTGTTTTTCTTCAATTAGAAATCCCTCCACAATTGATTTGGTTCTAACGGATTTAGGCGAGCATTGTAGTCAATTAGTTACTCATGCGGACCTCGATTCAGACCACCTTCCAGTAACATTTTCTTTATCCCAAAGTCCCATTGAAAACCCTTTAAAATCAGCTTTCAACTTTCAAAAGGCTAACTGGGAGCGATATATGAATTTTATTGAACGTAATTTAGATGTAAACGTTCCATTGAATTCAATAGAAGATATTGATTTGGCTGTAGAAAATTTGACAATTTCAATAGTCAATGCTAAAGCCGCTTCAATACCTAAAGTTAAACATAAATTTAATCAACCTTTAATTGATGATGATCTTCAGTTTTTGATACGACTGAAAAACATTCGTCGACGCCAATACCAACGTACTAGGGATCCTTATTTGAAATTTATTTATTGCGACCTTCAAAAAGAGATCAAACGTCGTTTAAATTTCATTCGTAATGAAAACTTTGCCAAAGCAGTAGAGGACATAAAACCCTACTCAAAGCCTTTTTGGAAATTAACTAAAATTCTGAAAAAGCCCCAGAAGCCAATTCCTACTTTGAAAGATGGGGATAAACTTCTTTTAACGAATGCAGAAAAAGCTCAAAAATTAGCCCAACAATTTGAGTCTGCTCATGATTTTAATTTAAACGTTGTAAGTTCAATTGATGCTCAAATTTCCCTTGAATTTGATGATATTCTTTCTAAACAAAATGTATTTGAAAGTTCTTATGAGACAAATATTGATGAACTTAAATTGATTTGCAAAAAATTTAAAAATATGAAAGCCCCAGGGGAAGATGGGATTTTCTATATTCTTATTAAAAAGTTGCCTGAAAGCACTTTAAATTTTTTAGTTAAAATCTTCAATAAATGTTTTCACTTGGCTTATTTTCCCAATAAATGGAAAAATGCCAAAGTAACTCCAATTTTGAAACCTGGAAAAAGTGCTTCAGAGCCTTCAAGTTATCGACCAATTAGTTTGCTCCCTTCTTTAAGTAAACTATTTGAGAGAGTTATTTTGAATAGAATGATGATTCATCTTAATCAGAAATCTATTTTCCCTGATGAACAATTTGGTTTTCGTCATGGACATTCTACTACACATCAACTTTTGAGTGTAACTAATATGATTAACGCTAGCAAATCTGAAGGATATTCAACTGGTGTTGCTCTTCTTGATATTGAAAAAGCTTTTGACAGTGTTTGGCACAAAGGTTTAGTAGCTAAATTAGCTCGATTTGATTTTCCTGTATATCTCACCAAAATTATTCAAAATTATTTGACTAGCCGAACCTTACAAGTAAGCTATCAAAATTCATGCTCTGAAAGGACACCCATTAGAGCTGGGGTCCCTCAGGGTAGTATACTTGGGCCAATCTTATACAATATTTTTACTTCTGATCTTCCTGATGTACCAGAAGGAAAAGGTAGAAGATTATTTGCTGATGATACTTTGCTTTCAGCCAAAGGTCGAAATTTACGGGTGGTACGCAGTAGATTGCAACAAAATTTAAATTCCTTTTTGAATTACTTGAAAATGTGGAAAATTTCTCCTAACGCTTCCAAAACTCAACTTATTTTATTTCCCCATAAGCCAAGAGCTCAATTTTTAAAACCTAATGAAAATCATTCCATAACTTTTAATGGGGTTTCATTAGAATGGTCTGATCACGTGAAGTACCTGGGACTTACACTTGATCGGAATCTTACTTTTAAAAATCACATTGAAGATATTCAATCTAAGTGTAATAAATATACTAAATCTCTTTATTCTCTCATCAACAGGAAATCCAGGTTGTGTCTGCGAAATAAGATGTTAATCTACAAACAGGTATTCCGACCAGCGATAATGTATGCAGTTCCGATTTGGTCTAGCTGCTGCGCGACGAGGAAGAAAGCCATCCAGAGGATTCAGAACAAGGTTCTGAAAATGATTTTGCGGCTTCCTCCTTGGCACAGCACCGAAGATCTTCATCGGATTGCGGGCATTGAATCGATCGAAGAGATGGCCAACAAAATCATCTTCAACTTCAGAGGCAAATCGATGCAGTCTTCCATCGCAGAGATTCGTTCTCTCTATAATTAGTTTTAATATAGGATAGTCTTAGTTTTTAGTAGTAAGTTTAAAATATTTTTTTACATTACAGGATGTTCTCCTACATAAAAATACTTGATTGCACTCAGCAAAATTAATGCAAATAAATAAATTATAGTGATTAATAAACTATAGGGCTCTGGACAGTTCATCATTGAACTGAACACCTAATTTAATGTAATAATGTAATATAAATGTAATGATGAATTGGTACAAATAAAGACATATTTAAAAAAAAAAGGATGGGAATGGGATGGGAATGGGATGAGAATGGGATGGGAATGGGATGGGAATGTTTTGAGAGTGTTTTTGGAATGGGATGGGAATCCGGTATAGAATCGGCATAGAATGCCGATAATTCCACTTCCAGGGAAGGTCATAATTGGAGTAAAGTATGATTTGTGGGTGTAGATTCTGTTTTTTGTTTGACTCAACAATAAATGATTTATGGCACTTTCAAAGAATCGACTTGAAATATATAGTTAATTCAATGGGTTGTGATATAACTCAGTTGGAAAATCAGTTGCCTGCTAAGCCGGTATCCGTGAGTTCGAGCCCGAGAGTAAAATCGAATACAGTTGTACCGGATAAATTTTTCAATAACTTTCCGCCAACTTGAACGTTGATATAATGTCGCGAATGTCTTAAAGATGGTAAAACGACTATAATCTAAACAAAAAATAAATTATATTCAACTTTATTTTTTTGATTGATTGCAACACGGCCGTGAAACAAAAAGAGAAAAAAACAGCAACAGAAAACCGTCAAATTTGGCGTTGATGTTCATATTTTCTCAAATATGACAAAAAATAGCCATACCATTATAGTTAGATCTACTATATTTATTCCCCCCAAATTAACAATCGAATACAAGTGGATTATTGTTGGAAATTCTATACTTTTTACACCGCGATTGGATTCTTAAAATACAAGACATATAATTTTGACGAGTTTCCAAGGGAGCTGTTCTTCGAATGTTTTCAATCAACTTGTACCTGGACTACGCGAAAATTAACCCTTTATTTTCACATTCAAACTATATTCACAAGAAAGCTTATTTTAAACCAAAGGTGTCAAATTCAATGCGATTTTGGCGAACTTGGAGAGATCGATAATTTTCAATTTCGTTTCAAATGGTGCTTGGTGTTATCCTCCGAAAAGATATCCTTTTTATAGAATCAAAAATTGAAGAACACTACACTTTGAAAGCTACAGCAAATAAAAACCTCATTTGTAGGAATTTCATCCATTTTATCGAGTAGAAAAACAACTCATGTTTGCAACTCAAGCGCAAATTCATTGGATGAAAAACTAGAAAGCGAGTTGATTTGTTGGAAAACTTAAACAAAATCATCATTTCCAACCAGTTGTTTACATTCTTCCGGAATTGCTGTAATTCAAAAGCATTCCGTCGCCATACCGACGGAAGACCGGAGTACAGGGCGAAACGAGTAATAATTCTTTGCAGCATCCTTTCGTCGAAGCAAACGATGGTGAACAACGGGAAGAAAAAAAACGGATATAAAAGTAAAAAAAAAGATACTACTTTTTGCCGCTCTTCGTTTCTGATTATTTTCCTGCCCGGGATTTTTCCTAGCTAGCTTTTCCACTAACAAGCGTTGGATTCCATTGGATACCTATTCTGTCTGTTCTGATTTTGCTGTCCCTGGGTGGTCTGTGTGATGTCATCACTTCCGCCGGCAGCACACGAGTCACGCCAGCCATAAAAAGCCACACTATCCAACCGAGGGATGGCTGCTTTATCGTCATACGTTTCCTGGAACCTTTTCTCATATTGTATGACACATATTTCTTCTAACACGTTAAGGATGAGCATTTTCTTTAAGTTCCCGAAAGTTGATGTGTTTATTCCAAGTTTCGTTTAATTTTCAATAGCATAAGAAAAAGTTATTTAAATTCAAAATAAACTCAATACGTCTCATTGAAAACTTGATCATAACGTAAAAAAAACCAACGGAAGTGATGAAACTGCCACTCTGTATGCGGTGCACAGATATACGCTTTAAAAGAAACCGATAAAAAAGTAATAAATTCGTTGCCGTTGAAGACTGCAACGATTGTTGACCCTTCGATGGGGAAAAGGACACACGCAAAATCAGCCGAGATGATCTAGTGCTGCGAAGCAGTGCCCTTTTGAACCCAACCGGACCCACCGATAAAACTCAAGCATGACCTACGAATGACGACGGCTCTGATGATGATTCATGTGTGTTAACAGCATCACATTGTTGAGCACGCCACGCGTAACATCTACATCGCAACAATAATGGCGAGGCGACGACGCGCCGCCGAGGGACGATGTGGTTTGACGTTTACGGGTGGTAATTTATCGTCGTTATCGCTGCCATCTTCGTCCTCGTTGTCAAAAGTCTCTCAGTATTTCCTCCTCGTTGACTGGATGAATGTTATCCGTGCCGGAGATCTGGTTAAAAATGTTTGTATTATTCTGTGTTTTTGTGTCGGTTGGTCACAATTTTGATAAGAGGTGGACGTGATACGTGAGAAATGAGACATGAGAAGTGAGAGTAAGTACGTGAGACGTGGAACATGACTCGAGAAGAGAGACGAGGAAATAAGACGTGAAACGTAAGACGTGACAAGAAGTAATATTGGGACGTGTGAAGAGAGAAGTGATGTGAGATATGAGAATTTAGACGTGAGATGTGACGTGGGACCCGTTAGTTGTGGGACGTAAGATCTAAAAAGTGAGAATGGAGACGTAAAAAGCGAGAAATGAGACATGAGATATGAGACATGAGACATGAGGCATGAGAGATGAGACATGAGACATGAGACATGAGATATGAGACATGAGACATGAGACATGAGACATGAGACATGAGACATGAGACATGAGAAATGAGACATGAGACATGAGACATGAGACATGAGACATGAGACATGAGACATGAGACATGAGACATGAGACATGAGACATGATGCATGAGACATGAGACATGAGGCATGAGACATGAGACATGAGACATGAGACATGAGACATGAGACATGAGACATGAGACATGAGACATGAGACATGAGGCATGAGACATGAGGCATGAGACATGAGACATGAGACATGAGACATATACTGTCTGTCCTGTCTGTCCTGTCTGCCCTGTCTGTCCTGTCTGTCCTGTCTGTCCTGTCTGTCCTGTCTGTCCTGTCTGTCCTGTCTGTCCTGTCTGTCCTGTCTGTCCTGTCTGTCCTGTCTGTCCTGTCTGTCCTGTCTGTCCTGTCTGTCCTGTCTGTCCTGTCTGTCCTGTCTGTCCTGTCTGTCCTGTCTGTCCTGTCTGTCCTGTCTGTCCTGTCTGTCCTGTCTGTCCTGTCTGTCCTGTCTGTCCTGTCTGTCCTGTCTGTCCTGTCTGTCCTGTCTGTCCTGTCTGTCCTGTCTGTCCTGTCTGTCCTGTCTGTCCTGTCTGTCCTGTCTGTCCTGTCTGTCCTGTCTGTCCTGTCTGTCCTGTCTGTCCTGTCTGTCCTGTCTGTCCGGTCTGTCCTGTCCTGTCTGTCCTGTTTGTCCTGTCTGTCCTGTCTGTCCTGTCTGTCCTGTCTGTCCTGTCTGTCCTGTCTGTCCTGTCTGTCCTGTCTGTCCTGTCTGTCCTGTCTGTCCTGTCTGTCCTGTCTGTCCTGTCTGTCCTGTCTGTCCTGTCTGTCCTGTCTGTCCTGTCTGTCCTGTCTGTCCTGTCTGTCCTGTCTGTCCTGTCTGTCCTGTCTGTCCTGTCTGTCCTGTCTGTCCTGTCTGTCCTGTCTGTCCTGTCTGTCCTGTCTGTCCTGTCTGTCCTGTCTGTCCTGTCTGTCCTGTCTGTCCTGTCTGTCCTGTCTGTCCTGTCTGTCCTGTCTGTCCTGTCTGTCCTGTCTGTCCTGTCTGTCCTGTCTGTCCTGTCTGTCCTGTCTGTCCTGTCTGTCCTGTCTGTCCTGTCTGTCCTTTCTGTCCTGTCTGTCCTGTCTGTCCTGTCTGTCCTGTCTGTCCTGTCTGTCCTGTCTGTCCTGTCTGTCCTGTCTGTCCTGTCTGTCCTGTCTGTCCTGTCTGTCCTGTCTGTCCTGTCTGTCCTGTCTGTCCTGTCTGTCCTGTCTGTCCTGTCTGTCCTGTCTGTCCTGTCTGTCCTGTCTGTCCTGTCTGTCCTGTCTGTCCTGTCTGTCCTGTCTGTCCTGTCTGTCCTGTCTGTCCTGTCTGTCCTGTCTGTCCTGTCTGTCCTGTCTGTCCTGTCTGTCCTGTCTGTCCTGTCTGTCCTGTCTGTCCTGTCTGTCCTGTCTGTCCTGTCTGTCCTGTCTGTCCTGTCTGTCTTTTCTGTCCTTTCTGTCCTTTCTGTCCTGTCTGTCCTGTCTGTCCTGTCTGTCCTGTCTGTCCTGTCTGTCCTGTCTGCCGAAAAATTCACAGGAGCTTTGGTTTATGATTACAAACAACTTTAGTTCCACGAAAACGTCATAGTCAAAAAAAACTATTTTGACATTTTTTTTTTCAATAAAATTGCATAAGCACAATGGCTAAGGAACATGAGTTCAGTACTTTTTCGGTTGTAGTTTTTACACACTTTATCTAATTTTCCTAAATTTTGAAACATATGAATACTGACACATAGCTATATTGTTATGTAGTATTTGTCAAAATTTGCCCACAAACAACTGAGATATTTGCATTATTTGCGAATTCTTGTAGTACTTTCCCAACGCCACTTTTAGAAGGAGTTTATGTTATATCTCTCCTTCCCAAATTTTTGAAAAAAGAAATTCTAAGAAAATCAATCCAGAATGGTGGTGACGCTTTGATCTAACTGCCAACCTTTTTTTTTACAGAAAGCAAAAAGTCACTAACCAAGGATTTCTGAGGCTACCAAATCGATCATTTGTGTGTGTGTGTGTCGGTTGGTCACAATTTTGATAAGAGGTGGACGTGATACGTGAGAAATGAGACATGAGAAGTGAGAGTAAGTACGTGAGACGTGGAACATGACTCGAGAAGAGAGACGAGGAAATAATACGTGAAACGTAAGACGTGACAAGAAGTAATATCGGGACGTGTGAAGAGAGAAGTGATGTGAGATATGAGAATTTAGACGTGAGATGTGACGTGGGACCCGTTAGTTGTGGGACGTAAGATCTAAAAAGTGAGAATGGAGACGTAACAAGCGAGAAATGAGACATGAGATATGAGACATGAGACATGAGGCATTAGAGATGAGACATGAGACATGAGACATGAGATATGAGACATGAGACATGAGACATGAGACATGAGACATGAGACATGAGACATGAGACATGAGACATGAGACATGAGAAATGAGACATGAGACATGAGACATGAGACATGAGACATGAGACATGAGACATGAGACATGAGACATGAGACATGAGACATGAGACATGAGACATGAGACATGAGGCATGAGACATGAGACATGAGACATGAGGCATGAGACATGAGACATGAGACATGAGACATGAGACATGAGACATGAGACATGAGACATGAGACATGAGACATGAGACATGAGACATGAGACATGAGGCATGAGACATGAGGCATGAGACATGAGACATGAGACATGAGACATATACTGTCTGTCCTGTCTGTCCTGTCTGCCCTGTCTGTCCTGTCTGTCCTGTCTGTCCTGTCTGTCCTGTCTGTCCTGTCTGTCCTGTCTGTCCTGTCTGTCCTGTCTGTCCTGTCTGTCCTGTCTGTCCTGTCTGTCCTGTCTGTCCTGTCTGTCCTATCTGTCCTGTCTGTCCTGTCTGTCCTGTCTGTCCTGTCTGTCCTGTCTGTCCTGTCTGTCCTGTCTGTCCTGTCTGTCCTGTCTGTCCTGTCTGTCCTGTCTGTCCTGTCTGTCCTGTCTGTCCTGTCTGTCCTGTCTGTCCTGTCTGTCCTGTCTGTCCTGTCTGTCCTGTCTGTCCTGTCTGTCCTGTCTGTCCTGTCTGTCCTGTCTGTCCTGTCTGTCCTGTCTGTCCTGTCTGTCCTGTCTGTCCTGTCTGTCCTGTCTGTCCTGTCTGTCCTGTCTGTCCGGTCTGTCCTGCCTGTCCTGCCTGTCCTGCCTGTCCTGCCTGTCCTGTCTGTCAAGTCTTTCCTGTCTGTCCTGTCTGCCCTGTCTGTCCTGTCTGTGTCCTGTCTGTCCTGTCTGTCCTGTCTGTCCTGTCTGTCTTGTCTTTCCTGTCTGTCCTGTCTGTTTGTCCTGTCTGCCCTGTCTGTCTTGTCTGTCCTGTCTGTCCTGTCTGTCCTGTCTGTCCTGTCTGTCCTGTCTGTCCTGTCTGTCCTGTCTGTCCTGTCTGTCCTGTCTGTCCTGTCTGTCCTGTCTGTCCTGTCTGTCCTGTCTGTCCTGTCTGTCCTGTCTGTCCTGTCTGTCCTGTATGTCCTGTCTGTCCTGTCTGTCCTGTCTGTCCTGTCTGTCCTGTCTGTCCTGTCTGTCCTGTCTGTCCTGTCTTGCCTGTCTGTCCTGTCTGTCCTTGCTCTCCTGTCTGTCCTGTTTGTCCTGTTTGTCCTGTCTGTCCTATTTGTCCTGTCTGTCCTGTCTGTCCTGTCTGTCCTGTCTGTCCTGTCTGTCCTGTCTGTCCTGTCTGTCCTGTCTGTCCTGTCTGTCCTGTCTGTCCTGTCTGTCCTGTCTGTCCTGTCTGTCCTGTCTGTCCTGTCTGTCCTGTCTGTCCTGTCTGTCCTGTCTGTCCTGTCTGTCCTGTCTATCCTGTCTGTCCTGTCTGTCCTGTCTGTCCTGTCTGTCCTGTCTGTCCTGTCTGTCCTGTCTGTCCTGTCTGTCCTGTCTGTCCTGTCTGTCCTGTCTGTCCTGTCTGTCCTGTCTGTCCTGTCTGTCCTGTCTGTCCTGTCTGTCCTGTCTGTCCTGTCTGTCCTGTCTGTCCTGTCTGTCCTGTCTGTCCTGTCTGTCCTTTCTGTCCTTTCTGTCCTGTCTGTCCTGTCTGTCCTGTCTGTCCTGTCTGTCCTGTCTGTCCTGTCTGTCCTGTCTGTCCTGTCTGTCCTGTCTGTCCTGTCTGTCCTGTCTGTCCTGTCTGTCCTGTCTGTCCTGTCTGTCCTGTCTGTCCTGTCTGTCCTGTCTGTCCTGTCTGTCCTGTCTGTCCTGTCTGTCTTTTCTGTCCTTTCTGTCCTTTCTGTCCTGTCTGTCCTGTCTGTCCTGTCTGTCCTGTCTGCCGAAAAATTCACAGAAGCTTTGGTTTATGATTACAAACAACTTTAGTTCCACGAAAACGTCATAGTCAAAAAAAACTATTTTGACATTTTTTTTTTCAATAAAATTGCATAAGCACAATGGCTAAGGAACATGAGTTCAGTACTTTTTCGGTTGTAGTTTTTACACACTTTATCTAATTTTCCTAAATTTTGAAACATATGAATACTGACACATAGCTATATTGTTATGTAGTATTTGTCAAAATTTGCCCACAAACAACTGAGATATTTGCATATTTTGCGAATTCTTGTAGTACTTTCCCAACGCCACTTTTAGAAGGAGTTTATGTTATATCTCTCCTTCCCAAATTTTTGAAAAAAGAAATTCTAAGAAAATCAATCCAGAATGGTGGTGACGCTTTGATCTAACTGCCAACCTTTTTTTTTACAGAAAGCAAAAAGTCACTAACCAAGGATTTCTGAGGCTACCAAATCGATCATTTTTCAAAAAAAAAAGTCAACTTCCAGTTTTCTCCTATTTTTAAGCTTCTTTCAGCTGTCACTTGTGCTGACTGCTTGTTAAACAGTTTTCATTAGAATGGATTGTTAGTTTACTGTATTTTGAACGATTCTGCGCAAAAAGTCAATAAAAATAATAATTGACTTTGGTTTTGTGTCAATTTTAAAAAAACACCGTTTAATGGCTAAGTTGGGCACAAGAGGGTTAAAAATATCAAAAAGTGACTTCGGATGAACAAAATTTTCCCTGCTTAATATGAAATATCAAATCAAAACTCTCTTGAAATCTGAAAAAAAAAAATCACACATTTATTTGGACCAAAATGGTAATTTTTTAGACTTCTAGCATTTGGAAGTTCTTTATGACTCATTAATGTATTTGAAACGGTTCAAAATTTTGAGTTTCACAGAGCCAAGGCCACATTTTGGAAGATGTAGTGCAAAAAGGTTCTCATTAGTTAAGGTGTTTAAACACCTTACCGGGTGGCTCCAGAGATAGTTTAGATTGATTGATTTTACTTATGCAGGTTAACGTATTTCCCAACTCGGAGAAGTATTTGATATTTTCGCATCCAACTGTGAACATAATGGACTCAACTACAAACTGACGATTGACCTTTCGCAATCAACTATGAATATTATAGGTTCAACTGTAATGGTATGATTGATTAAATTGTTAATATGACGCGATTGACATAAAGATGTTAGAATGACTATAATCGAAAAAACAAAAAAAAATCTTACCGGGTGGCTCCAGAGATAGCATAGATTTTTTTTACTTTTACAGGTCAATGTATCTAATATTAGATACTTTAAATTGAGTTTCTATAAGCTTAAAAAATACATATTCAAAATCATAAGTTTATCCGCGATCACCCGCTATGGAAAGTTCAACCTTGAACATGGTGGCTCCAGAGATACAATGTCGCATCGCATCAAATCGCCAATATTAATCCGGCTTTTATTCGCTAAATTGCATCCTAAACGATCCACTTAAACATGGAATCCATCTTTCTTAACCATTCGACCAATTTTGATTTGAAAAAAAAAAAACCTACAAAAATGGCGGCTTACCTTGAACAAACTGGGAAAACGAAAAAAAAAAATCCCGAAGCAATCCCGCAAGATGAAAGCGAGAACCTGTCTGGAACCTTAAGTCATATTTATGCCTGCCCAGCGTATTGGCTTCATCATTCATTGTCCTCGGAATGGACAGACCCCGGGTGTGTGGGTGGTTGTGTAGAAGCCAGAAGCGAACCTTTTGCTGATGCTGATACCGATATTTCAGTCGTATTATTATGATACTGCCGGGTTTTACCGGCAAGCAAAAACGAGCAGGAATTTTATTATGCTGCTATTCATCCGGATAATGATATTCGTCCTTTTGGCACAGGTTCGAGCAGCCGGCCGCGTCCAACCAAAGGAATGGAATTTGCTGGCTCATTAGGTCCGGAACGTTCCGTTTGCGGTGTTGCTTCAAGATAATATTTTTGAAGGGAGGATTTTTTTTCGACTCATGATCCAACTTTAAGTCCAGGTAGGGCACCTTTAATTTGTAAAGAATCGAGACAGTTACAAATCAAAAACGCTCTTCTATTTAATTGTCATAAGCGACGACGAATTTCTCGCATGACATACGGTTTGTTAACCTAATGACATTATCACCGCGGTGATGAAAGACGCATTCAGCAACACATATGAAATTTTGTACCTTGCGGCTTCTCAAAACTCCGGAACGGAAACGACAGTCTGCCGGATGTGACTGGGAGGAAGTCAGCAGGAAACGTTTCAACCATCCAACCAAGAAGAACAATGACTCGGCTCGTTTGTCGTGGTTGATAATTGCGTTAATATTTATCCTACAGCTCACCGCGACACGCATCATCCTCCTGTGCGAAAGATGTGCGGTTTCCTTGAAATATCCCGAGATGATGTGGGTTACAAAGCGGGATTTTCAATTAAACTTATGAAATTATAACAAAAACTCTGGCAAAAATTGTAAGAAATTTGAGAAGCGTTAAGCTTTACTAATTTAAGAAAAATAAAAATATCAAAAGGACTACTACAACTTTTCAATCGGGTTTCACATTCGTCTCCTGTTTGCTTTCCATTCTTTCTCTCAGAAGCAGTTAATCCCCCAGAAAAGATGATTTCCGTTGTGATAAAAATACAAAAAAATAGCACACATTTTTATTGAGTTTCGGTGAAATCTCGCTGACTGAAGCTCCAGTCAGCCAGCCAGCCAGCCAGTCACCGAAGAATTGCTCGAATTCTGCTGAAATCGGATTACCCGAGGGATTCAATTTGTCAAAAGCCTAATGGTTGGCAGGTGTTTCGTTTTATCCGGTTTCACCAGCAAGGATCTAAGGCTAGCACGCGATTATGTTGTGGGAATCACGACGAGTCGTTCGGATTCGGAGCTAATCAACAACCTTTTTTATCCCGTCTGTTTGAAGGTTTTTCAAGTAAGATTGTGATATTCAAAGAAGGTAGATGAATGAGGTTGTAAGTCAGCCAAAATTGGAAAGGAAAGTGTAATATTAGATATAAGAAGTCAGATTTTAGATGCTAGATTTGGGTCTTTCGTTCAGGACAGGTTTTAGATGAAGTTGAAAGTTGATAAACATACAAATAAATAAAGAAAATTTAAATAAGAACCAACCGTACAAACATTAGTCCCATATCAATTGTAAGCAACTCTAATGATTTAAACTCATATGGTGGAGAATTTTGCAATTTAATGAAACAAAAAACATAAAGTATTTGTCATTTTTGTATTTTTTATAAAATTTTCGTCATTTTTGTAACTTTTGAAATTTTGTATTTTTTGTAATTTTTGTCATTATGTTCATTTTTGTAATTTTTGTCATTATGATCATTTTTTTTGAATTTTCGTCAGTTTTTGTTGTTTTCTCATTTTTATCATTTTTGTTTTTTTTTAATTTTTGTTGTTTTTGTAATTTTGAATCCCTCGAGTAATCCGATTTCAGCAGAATTCGTGCAGTGTTTCGGTGACTGACTGGCTGGCTGGCTAACTGGAGCTTCAGTCAGCGAGATTTCACCGAAACTCAATAAAATGTGTGCTATTTTTTTGTATTTTTATCACAACGGAAATCATCTTTTCTGGGAGATTAACTGCTTCTGAGAGAAAGAATGGAATGCAAACAGGAGAAGAATGTGAAACCCGATTGAAAAGTTGAAGTAGTCCTTTTTAAGTTTTTTTTTTCGTAAATTAGTAAAGCTTAACGCTTCCCAAATTTCTTACAATTTTTGCCAGAGTTTTTATGTAATTTATGTCATTTCTGCCATTTTCTTGTCAATTATGTGGGATCTTTGTATCATTTTTGAGTCATTTTTGTGTCGAGTTTGTGACATTTTTTGTGTCATTTTTATGTCATTTAGAGTCATTTCTGTGCCATTTTTGTGTCATTTTTGTCAATTTTGTGCAACTTGGTGTTATTTTTGTGTCATTTTCGACATTTTTGTCATTTTTGTCATTTTTGAAATTATTGTAATTTTTGTAATTTCTGTAATTTATGTAATATTGGTAATTTTTGTTATATTGGTAATTTTTGTTATATTGGTAATTTTTGTCATTTTTGTCATTTTTGTCATTTTTGTTATTTTTGTCATTTTTGTCATTTTTGTCATTTTTGTCATTTTTGTCATTTTTGTCATTTTTGTCATTTTTGTCATTTTTGTCATTTTTGTCATTTTTGTCATTTTTGTCATTTTTGTCATTTTTGTCATTTTTGTCATTTTTGTCATTTTTGTCATTTTTGTCATTTTTGTCATTTTTGTCATTTTTGTCATTTTTGTCATTTTTGTCATTTTTGTCATTTTTGTCATTTTTGTCATTTTTGTCATTTTTGTCATTTTTGTCATTTTTGTCATTTTTGTCATTTTTGTCATTTTTGTCATTTTTGTCATTTTTGTCATTTTTGTCATTTTTGTCATTTTTGTCATTTTTGTCATTTTTGTCATTTTTGTCATTTTTGTCATTTTTGTCATTTTTGTCATTTTTGTCATTTTTGTCATTTTTGTCATTTTTGTCATTTTTGTCATTTTTGTCATTTTTGTCATTTTTGTCATTTTTGTCATTTTTGTCATTTTTGTCATTTTTGTCATTTTTGTCATTTTTGTCATTTTTGTCATTTTTGTCATTTTTGTCATTTTTGTCATTTTTGTCATTTTTGTCATTTTTGTCATTTTTGTCATTTTTGTCATTTTTGTCATTTTTGTCATTTTTGTCATTTTTGTCATTTTTGTCATTTTTGTCATTTTTGTCATTTTTGTCATTTTTGTCATTTTTGTCATTTTTGTCATTTTTGTCATTTTTGTCATTTTTTTCATTTTTTTCATTTTTGTCATTTATGTCATTTATGTCATTTTTGTCTTTTGTGGTCATTTTTGGGTCATTTTTTTGGAATTTTTGTAATTCTGTAGTCTTTGTCATTTTTGTGTGATTTTTGTCATTTTTGTCAAACAAGCAATTTTCGCTCACGCACACTGCCCTGAGAAAATAATGAAAACAATTCAAGCTGTTAAAAATAGAAATTGATTTTGTAATGTTTTATACTTACAAACTAAGACAGTTTGCGTAGCGCTTACCTAGAAAAAAAGTAACAGGAAAGGAAAAAAAGATTAGTGTTTTTTTTTCTTGAAATCTTACAGTGGGTAATGTTTTTTTAAATGTTCAAATGAACAAGGGCCAAATTATTTACTAATCTTGCCTTGGATATTTTACTTTCAAGATTTAAATTCTTAAATTTGATCTCTACTTCTACCAAATCCGCCGCTAACCTAGAAAAGCACGTCTGTCTATTTGCGATTCGCCGGTTCCGTTTATAAATAGAGAAAAAGTCAGGTAATCCGCAAAAAAAGAATGCCATCGGATGAGGTCGTACGTACATGGGTTCGTGCTTCAACCCATTGTTGATTCTCACGCTACACGCTCAATTGACGGAATTTCCGCTGGAAAAGAGCAACTTTTGCCGCAAGCGTTCCCGGATTTAATTGAACTTCCTCCTACTTCATTCCCCTCTTTATCGACTTAATCAATCGAGTGGGTGGTTTTTTATGCAACTCGATAGTAAGGTATCTACCCTGTTTAGTTTGTGATATTTATAGCAGCAAAAACTTTTCGTAAACAAACTGTGGCGAAAGTTTCTGATTTGATGAAATCCATAAAAAAAATCTATTCGATTTATTACAGGCAGCAAGGAAATAGCTGAATGGTGACGAAAAAAAAAAAATCGAAGAAACACCCATAGTCTATAATCACATTTCGGCACGTGATTCTATTCAAGACCTCATGACCGCGACATTTTGGCCACCAACAGAGGCAAAGCAGCACGGAGACAAATACCACGACAGGGTGTAACACACAGAGAGAGTGAGAGAACCACAAAATATTTTCTGAAAGGATCGAGTCTTCCCGATGGTTTTTGGTGTTTCTTTTCCTGTTTTTTTTTCAGAAAGACGACGGCGACGTTGACGGAGTGACTTTCTATTGGGGGGAATTTCGCTGGCTTCTCTCTACTATTTTTTCTATTGAGGGGTAAGCAATAATGCGAACAGCGATGATTGGACTTAATCGAGTCCCTATTTGAGCCGAGCGATTCTTCAAGAAGATAAAGTTTTATGCTGGAGTTAGACCTTTTTTGACCCCTCGAGAGGGGATGGTCCTTATATTCAACTGGGGCTGAATTTCTATTGAAGTTTGGTTTGCGAATTCCCAGTTGGGTTTTGAGAAAGCCAAAACAGATTTATGGAAAACTTCGAGACAGCGAAAACCTTTCCAAATAAAAAAAATCTAGTGGCTCCAGAGAATTTTTAAATTTTTCAGATAAATTTTGAAAACCTCCAAAAAGTCTAGCATAATTATTCCGTATCTTTTGAAGTTGAAATTAGAATTCTACTTAAATACGGTAAATAATTTTCAAGTAAAAAAAAATCGGTGGCTCCAGAGAGTTTTTAATCCGAAGTGAATACGACAATGAAAACATCGTAATGAGTTATTGGAGATAACTGTACTTCTTATAAATAAAATGAAGCGGTGATTTATTGAAGCATGGTCAATGTATTAAATTTTTAAAGTGGCTCCAGAGAGTAGCTGAAATTATTTTTTATTTATCATCGCCACACAAAGGTTGGTTTTCATATTTATTATTAAAAACATTATAAAGATAAGAAAAAAACGTTAGACATATTGGATGGACAGCAAAATTGTGCGGAATCAGTGGCAAAGAAGAGAGAGTGAGACAGTGTGCGAGAGTATCATCGGAATCCGATTACTTCAGATGGTTTACTTTGAAAGAAAGAATTTTCCAACAGAAGCGGCGGAAAAATCTCCAGAAAATTTGCTCTGCATTGGAACGCTCGAGAATTCTCCATTCTTCCATTCCGAGGGGGGGGGGGGCTGGCGCCGATTTCACCATTGAACTTTCCGCGCGAGACGTGAAGCCATTGAAACCGGATATCGCTGCCTGCAAATCAAATTCCACCGAACTAAGTGTATTATGTCACGAAGGTTCGGTTCTCTTTTTTAGTTCACCAGCAATGACAAATGATGGGCTGGTTTGGACCGGTTTGATTATTTTCGTGAAAGTCGGATCGAAAAAACACTCCAGTACCAGATATAATCAACTCCCTTCTTCAAACCAAAAGGTCTGCTTTTTCTCAGATTCCAAGATAATAATTCTCTATTATTAACTTGCAGCGAGCAAGACGAGAAAATATTTCAAAGAAAGAAGTCTGTATCCAGTAAACCTCAATTAGCCTGAAATTAGCTGATTTGTTAAACCGATAGTGATCCAGACAGCAAACCGAGTGCTGCTAGCTTACAGCATAATGGACAGGACAAAACCAGCATGACTTCAATTAAGCTAGGGGTAATACTCGCTGCCTTCATTCTAGGTTGATTTTCTGAACGCGGGACGAGTCGGGAAATCCGCTCATCAGTATTCAAATCATCGTCCTGGAGCGCTTTCTCTCGTCGTGCTGCTGCTGCCTCTGGCTAGTGGTGTCTCCATGAATGAAAACAAATTGCGGAGGCAAAATAGCCGGTGCAAAAGCAAGCTGTCAGAATACAAAAGAGAAGAAAAAAACAACAACTCCAAGAAAAAAAAATCCTGATTTGATAAATTTAACCGCTCCATTCCTACTCAGCAGCGATATAGTAAGCTCATCTTGAGCGAACCGGGATTAAAATTGCCAACACGAGAGGCAACCTTACTTTCATCCCATCTATCTATCTGATTGGAATCGATTTGCATTTTTCCCGTTTCGTTGAATAATTCAAACTCAACGTCCACGTCAAATTTGTTGCAAATTATGACCAATCACGACTTTCCACACTGATTTTGAACTGTTTTTTTTTTTCATTCCGTGAAGGCACAAGCTGTATGTTTGTTTGTGTGTTTTATTTTGAAATGTATTTGCTATGAGATGTAAGAAATATTTGGATATGAGATATGAGAATTGAGTTCTGAGATATGAGATATGAAAAATGTTATATGAGATATCAGATATAAGATATGAGATATACGATGATATGATATGAAACAAGACATATGGAAAATGAGATATGAAATATGTTAATTTATTACCTTGTAAAAAAATCAGTTTCAAGTTCGAAACGTAAATTTCTCATTTCTCATTTCACAGCAAATTATTCAACGATGCCGGAAGAAAAATGATGCAAACAGAGCGAATTGCAAATTACGAAATCGTGCGAACCGAAATGAAAATTGACAGAAAATTAGGATAAACGCTCAATGCGTCGTTTTCAATTTGGCAAAGTTCGTGAGCGAAGAAGGGAAAAGACAAAATGATCACAAACGATTTGCCAGTTCCTAAAATAAAAACGATAAGATATCTGCTGAGCGTTTATGCCTGGAAAAGTTGTTTTATTTTCTTTCTCACATCGGAAACTGAAATTGCGGTAAATAATCTTTTGCCAACAAATTTGAATCACGTCTTCCGAAAAAAAAAATGCCTTCCAAATTTTCTCAAACTTCCGACATAAACAGATTGAAAAGAAAAACATAAGTAATGCCATCGATCTGTTTGTGTTTATTTATCTTGAAAATTCTTGAACTCGAAACTTCTGTGATTGTAAAAAAACAGTACCTACGTACGAGTTTCTTACAAGCTATCGATGATAGTCATTAAAATGTTTTCCTTCGATGGCTTCCGGTATGGTTTCGATGGCTTTGGGATGCTGGAATGAAGGCGCTAGCTTCAAAGTCGTTGTTTTCCATCAGTAGAAAATCAACACAACGAAGTGTAAACATTGCATCGGTTCACGTTTAAAGATTTATTGCTGTTTTTTTCTGCTCCGTTAGTAGACGTTTTCTTCATACGAAAGAAAATATTAGAAAAGCAACTGTCATCTAAAAATTTTAAGACCTATCTATAAGTCAGGAAAATTTTAAAATAAAGACTTATAAATCAACCTAAAATCAAACTTATGCCGTTTAATTACATTTTCCAAAGGAAGCTCAATTTGCTTCATTAAAAAATAAAAGAAAAAATAAATTCAAGATGCAGGCTAAACACAGCTGCAAACTTTGGGAAATCTATGGCACGCTCACCTCCTCCGGTGTCATAAATTGTTAAACTCCCTCTTGACTTTCTTCCAACCATGACAAGATTGTGTACTTTGGGCGGTGAGTATGTGTGAGTTTGTATATGTGCAAGCACGTCTGGCGTCCGGTAGATTTTACCCGTATCTACTCACAGCAAAACCTCACTTGTTACATGGCATCGGCAGCAGCGTACAAGCACCACTTCATACGTACACGACTCATGGCAAATGCAAAAGGGCACCGGAAATGAGAATAGGAAGCCAACAGCGGTATTTTCCATCCTACAAACCTACGTCGTTCTTCACTTCTGGTATTCCAGAAGAAAACTGCACAGAAAGAGACCTAGTTCCAGTATTTTTTTCATTCCTTTTAGTAAAGACAATATTGAGTTTTTAAATATCTGATCTCCCGTTTCTAATTTCCCACTTTTAAGTTCTCGTTATTGTTTTGTCATTTCTCATTTCTCATTTCTCATTTCTCATTTCTCATTTCTCATTTCTCATTTCTCATTTCTCATTTCTCATTTCTCATTTCTCATTTCTCATTTCTCATTTCTCATTTCTCATTTCTCATTTCTCATTTCTCATTTCTCATTTCTCATTTCTCATTTCTCATTTCTCATTTCTCATTTCTCATTTCTCATTTCTCATTTCTCATTTCTCATTTCTCATTTCTCATTTCTCATTTCTCATTTCTCATTTCTCATTTCTCATTTCTCATTTCTCATTTCTCATTTCTCATTTCTCATTTCTCATTTCTCATTTCTCATTTCTCATTTCTCATTTCTCATTTCTCATTTCTCATTTCTCATTTCTCATTTCTCATTTCTCATTTCTCATTTCTCATTTCTCATTTCTCATTTCTCATTTCTCATTTCTCATTTCTCATTTCTCATTTCTCATTTCTCATTTCTCATTTCTCATTTCTCATTTCTCATTTCTCATTTCTCATTTCTCATTTCTCATTTCTCATTTCTCATTTCTCATTTCTCATTTCTCATTTCTCATTTCTCATTTCTCATTTCTCATCTCTCATTTCTCATTTCTCATTTCTCATTTCTCATTTCTCATTTCTCATTTCTCATTTCTCATTTCTCATTTCTCATTTCTCATTTCTCATTTCTCATTTCTCATTTCTCATTTCTCATTTCTCATTTCTCATTTCTCATTTCTCATTTCTCATTTCTCATTTCTCATTTCTCATTTCTCATTTCTCATTTCTCATTTCTCATTTCTCATTTCTCATTTCTCATTTCTCATTTCTCATTTCTCATTTCTCATTTCTCATTTCTCATTTCTCATTTCTCATTTCTCATTTCTCATTTCTCATTTCTCATTTCTCATTTCTCATTTCTCATTTCTCATTTCTCATTTCTCATTTCTCATTTCTCATTTCTCATTTCCCATTTCTCATTTCTCATTTCTCATTTCTCATTCTCATTTCTCATTTCTCATTTCTCATTTTTCATTTCTCATTTCTCATTTCTCATTTCTCATTTCTCATTCCTCATTTCTCATTTCTCATTTCTCATTTCTCATTTAAAAAATGAGAATTGAGAAATGAGAAGAGTCCCATTTCTCATTTCTCATTTTTCATTTCTCATTTTTCATTTCTCATTTCTCATTTCTCATTTCTCATTTCTCATTTCTCATTTCTCATTTCTCATTTCTCATTTCTCATTTCTCATTTCTCATTTCTCATTTCTCATTTCTCATTTCTCATTTCTCATTTCTCATTTCTCATTTCTCATTTCTCATTTCTCATTTCTCATTTCTCATTTCTCATTTCTCATTTCTCATTTCTCATTTCTCATTTCTCATTTCTCATTTCTCATTTCTCATTTCTCATTTCTCATTTCTCATTTCTCATTTCTCATTTCTCATTTCTCATTTCTCATTTCTCATTTCTCATTTCTCAATTCTCATTTCTCATTTCTCATTTCTCATTTCTCATTTCTCATGTTTTATTTCTCATTTCTCATTAGTCATTTGTCATATTTCATTTCTTATTTTTTATATCTCATTTCTCATTTCTCAATTCTCATTTCTCATTTCTCATTTCTCATTTCTCATTTCTCATGTTTTATTTCTCATTTCTCATTAGTCATTTGTCATATTTCATTTCTTATTTTTTATATCTCATTTCTCATTTCTCATGTCAAATTTCAAAACTGACAAAAATGACAAAAATGACAAAAATGACAAAAATGACAAAAATGACAAAAATGACAAAAATGACAAAAATGACAAAAATGACAAAAATGACAAAAATGACAAAAATGACAAAAATGACAAAAAGGACAAAAATGACAAAAATGACAAAAATGACAAAAATGACAAAAATGACAAAAATGACAAAAATGACAAAAATGACAAAAATGACAAAAATGACAAAAATGACAAAAATGACAAAAATGACAAAAATGACAAAAATGACAAAAATGACAAAAATGACAAAAATGACAAAAATGACAAAAATGACAAAAATGACAAAAATGACAAAAATGACAAAAATGACAAAAATGACAAAAATGACAAAAATGACAAAAATGACAAAAATGACAAAAATGACAAAAATGACAAAAATGACAAAAATGACAAAAATGACAAAAATGACAAAAATGACAAAAATGACAAAAATGACAAAAATGACAAAAATGACAAAAATGACAAAAATGACAAAAATGACAAAAATGACAAAAATGACAAAAATGACAAAAATGACAAAAATGACAAAAATGACAAAAATGACAAAAATGACAAAAATGACAAAAATGACAAAAATGACAAAAATGACAAAAATGACAAAAATGACAAAAATGACAAAAATGACAAAAATGACAAAAATGACAAAAATGACAAAAATGACAAAAATGACAAAAATGACAAAAATGACAAAAATGACAAAAATGACAAAAATGACAAAAATGACAAAAATGACAAAAATGACAAAAATGACAAAAATGACAAAAATGACAAAAATGACAAAAATGACAAAAATGACAAAAATGACAAAAATGACAAAAATGACAAAATTGACAAAAATGACAAAAATGACAAAAATGACAAAAATGACAAAAATGACAAAAATGACAAAAATGACAAAAATTACAAAAATGACAAAAATGACAAAAATTACAAAAATTACAAAAATTACAAAAATTACAAAAATTACAAAAATTACAAAAATGACAAAAATGACAAAAATGACAAAAATGACAAAAATGACAAAAATGACAAAAATGACAAAAAAGACAAAAATGACAAAAATGACAAAATGACAAAAATGACAAAAATGACAAAAATGACAAAAATGACAAAAATGACAAAAATGACAAAAATGACAAAAATGACAAAAATGACAAAAATGACAAAAATGACAAAAATGACAAAAATGACAAAAATGACAAAAATGACAAAAATGACAAAAATGACAAAAATGACAAAATGACAAAAATGACAAAAATGACAAAAATGACAAAAATGACAAAAATGACAAAAATGACAAAAATGACAAAAATGACAAAAATGACAAAAATGACAAAAATGACAAAAATGACAAAAATGACAAAAATGACAAAAATGACAAAAATGACAAAAATGACAAAAATGACAAAAATGACAAAAATGACAAAATGACAAAAATGACAAAAATGACAAAAATGACAAAAATGACAAAAATGACAAAAATGACAAAAATGACAAAAATGACAAAAATGACAAAAATGACAAAAATGACAAAAATGACAAAAATGACAAAAATGACAAAAATGACAAAAATGACAAAAATGACAAAAATGACAAAAATGACAAAAATGACAAAAATGACAAAAATGACAAAAATGACAAAAATGACAAAAATGACAAAAATGACAAAAATGACAAAAATGACAAAAATGACAAAAAATGACAAAAATGACAAAAATGACAAAAATGACAAAAATGACAAAAATGACAAAAATGACAAAAATGACAAAAATGACAAAAATGACAAAATGACAAAAATGACAAAAATGACAAAAATGAAAAAATGACAAAAATGACAAAAATGACAAAAATGACAAAAATGACAAAAATGACAAAAATGACAAAAATGACAAAAATGACAAAAATGACAAAAATGACAAAAATGACAAAAATGACAAAAATAACAAAAATGACAAAAATTACAAAAATGACAAAAATGACAAAAATGACAAAAATGACAAAAATGACAAAAATGACAAAAATGACAAAAATGACAAAAATGACAAAAATGACAAAAATGACAAAAATGACAAAAATGACAAAAATGACAAAAATGACAAAAATGACAAAAATGACAAAAATGACAAAAATGACAAAAATGACAAAAATGACAAAATGACAAAAATGACAAAAATGACAAAAATGACAAAAATGACAAAAATGACAAAAATGACAAAAATGACAAAAATGACAAAAATGACAAAAATGACAAAAATGACAAAAATGACAAAAATGACAAAAATGACAAAAATGACAAAAATGAAAAAAATGACAAAAATGACAAAAATGACAAAAATGACAAAAATGACAAAAATGACAAAAATGACAAAAATGACAAAAATGACAAAAATGACAAAAATGACAAAAATGACAAAAATGACAAAAATGACAAAAATGACAAAAATGACAAAAATGACAAAAATGACAAAAATGACAAAAAAGAAAAAAAAAGAAAAAAATGACAAAAATGACAAAAATGACAAAAATGACAAAAATGACAAAAATGACAAAAATGACAAAAATGACAAAAATGACAAAAATGACAAAAATGACAAAAATGACAAAAATGACAAAAATGACAAAAATGACAAAAATGACAAAAATGACAAAAATGACAAAAATGACAAAAATGACAAAAATGACAAAAATGACAAAAATGACAAAAATGACAAAAATGACAAAAATGACAAAAATGACAAAAATGACAAAAATGACAAAAATGACAAAAATGACAAAAATGACAAAAATGACAAAAATGACAAAAATGACAAAAATGACAAAAATGACAAAAATGACAAAAATGACAAAAATGACAAAAATGACAAAAATGACAAAAATGACAAAAATGACAAAAATGACAAAAATGACAAAAATGACAAAAATGACAAAAATGACAAAAATGACAAAAATGACAAAAATGACAAAAATGACAAAAATGACAAAAATGACAAAAATGACAAAAATGACAAAAATGACAAAAATGACAAAAATGACAAAAATGACAAAAATGACAAAAATGACAAAAATGACAAAAATGACAAAAATGACAAAAATGACAAAAATGACAAAAATGACAAAAATGACAAAAATGACAAAAATGACAAAAATGACAAAAATGACAAAAATGACAAAAATGACAAAAATGACAAAAATGACAAAAATGACAAAAATGACAAAAATGACAAAAATGACAAAAATGACAAAAATGACAAAAATGACAAAAATGACAAAAATGACAAAAATGACAAAAATGACAAAAATGACAAAAATGACAAAAATGACAAAAATGACAAAAATGACAAAAATGACAAAAATGACAAAAATGACAAAAATGACAAAAATGACAAAAATGACAAAAATGACAAAAATGACAAAAATGACAAAAATGACAAAAATGACAAAAATGACAAAAATGACAAAAATGACAAAAATGACAAAAATGACAAAAATGACAAAAATGACAAAAATGACAAAAATGACAAAAATGACAAAAATGACAAAAATGACAAAAATGACAAAAATGACAAAAATGACAAAAATGACAAAAATGACAAAAATGACAAAAATGACAAAAATGACAAAAATGACAAAAATGACAAAAATGACAAAAATGACAAAAATGACAAAAATGACAAAAATGACAAAAATGACAAAAATGACAAAAATGACAAAAATGACAAAAATGACAAAAATGACAAAAATGACAAAAATGACAAAAATGACAAAAATGACAAAAATGACAAAAATGACAAAAATGACAAAAATGACAAAAATGACAAAAATGACAAAAATGACAAAAATGACAAAAATGACAAAAATGACAAAAATGACAAAAATGACAAAAATTCAAAAATGACAAAAATTACATAAATTATTGAAATGACACAATAATGACAAATATGACACAAAAATGACAAAAATGACCCAAAAAGAATACAAAATGACACAAAAATGTCACAAAAATTTCACAAAAATGTCACAAAAAAATGTCACAAAAACGTCAAAGAAATGTTACAGAATTTCCAGCGGAAATATTCAAAAATACATAGAAACTTCGTTGTAATTTTTCAAGATTTAAGAGTTGGATATTAAAAAAACCTTTGTAAGAAGCATTATCATAATTTTTATCAGCACGTATCCGGGCCAGGCAAATTCGAGCAATTTCGTAAAAAAAACCTGGCTAAATCCGGGCATTTGATTTCGAATCGACAACTAAAACTCCGGGCAAGATCCGGACAAATTTCCTTCAAAATTTGGAGATTACGCAACAAAAATCAAGAAGAAAAAATTGAAAAAAAATGTTTTTCTTCAGAACTTATCGATTGATTTTAAATAATTTTTGGGGCCTTCAAAAAACCTTTCATGATTATTTTTGTAAAACTTGCTCGAAAAATTTCGTTTTGGAGGCATAAAAAAAATTTAAAACACATTTTGTTTTTCCTTGTTTGATTTGCCTAAAAAAAGTGAATGAATCCAGGCCAAATCTGAGCTTTTTTCAATGAAATTCGATCAACCGGGCCGGGCTGGACTATTCCCAAATTTGTGTTTATCTGAGCAAACTAGGATAAAACCGGACAATCTGACAACCTTAGAAATGCTTTAAAAACAGAAAGTAATCGCTTTGTGTTACTAACACTAACTCAAATCACACAAATTTGTATTCTTCCGAGGTGAAGGGAATTTAAGAGCTAGTTTTGAATATTTTGGGGCCGGTGATTGCAAAAATAAAATTTGCTCTTTTTGTCAGCTCTTGCTTTCGAGAGAAATTCTTAAAATAGGTGCAGTTGGTTAGCATTTAGATCATTACAAATATTTTGAAAATAAAGGTTCTAGTTCGATAATTAACTTTTCCAAAGGTCGCGAGAAATTTTGACTTCTGAGAGAAAAAGTGAAAGTTTTCTTTTAAACATTTTTATTTCCCAATTCTACAAAATACGAATTTTTTTATATATTTATATTTTTAAGTTCGAACGAAAACTCTGGCTAATTTTGATATTTTGTAATACATATCATAATGTTCATAACTGTTTTGCAGTTATCAACAAAGTTGTTGAATGAGTAAAAATCTCCATAGACTTTCAGAAATAGTTAAAGTCTTATTTATTGAAGGTTATGAATATTGTAAATTTTTTTTTAAAACGTCGCATTTCTGAAACTAAAATATCTAAACAAGATCTTCATTCTTTATTGAAATAAGTTTTTGTTTTTCATATGAGTAAACTGCCGTTGGAGGCATAATTGTCACATGTTACATTCTGAAAATTTCTACTTTTTGGTCGCTAGAAGAGTTATTTCAAAATTTTTGGCTGTCGGTATTTGATAGAATCATCAAGTTCACTCTAAAAAAACATGTTTTTATTTAATATTATAAGAATATTCATCGCAACAAGGCGATAGACACCAAAATACCTCACATATCAAAATGTAACATGTGACAATTATGCTTCCAGCGGCAGTAAATTAGTTGATCAGTTATCAAATATCGATTTTAATCATAACTTATCGCCATATATCAGTAGCCATATCACCAAAACTAGAGGTCAAACACAAAATCTGACGAATGATTGAAATTCAGGACTCCAAAATATTCCAAAATTAGTAATTAAAATGTAAGCACCAAAAATGATGTCCCTTGTGTAATCTCTAATATACAGAAAAATAAGATTTTTTTTTTATTTGTAGAATTTTTCAACTTTGGTCATCATGATTTTTTTTTCAGACTCCGAAGTCCTTTTCAAACAGGACGAACCATTCCCATGGATTGATAAAGACGAAAGGAATTACAGGACTGCTGACCACATCTAGCAGCTTCCAGCATTTGCAGCTCTCTGGTAAGCTTCATCATCATTATTTCCGGTTTGTTTATCATTTTCGGCTGGGGCGCGGCCGCGGGGGTTGATTAGCTAGCTAACGGGGCTGACTGGAAGATGCTGAAGGCACTCCACAGGATGATGGGTTTAGTCACCTTGCCCCGACTTTCGGAGTTGGCTCGGATTCGAGTATCGGGTTTCCTCGATTTTGTTGCCAATGCCCAGCATCAGCAAGCAGTAGATGGAAAGACGTGATGTATCAGTTTAGGAAGCTGGATCCAGTTTTATTTATCTTTCGGAACGATACCGAGGAAATATGAAGCCGAAAGTAGATTGGAAAAGTGCTGAAGCTGACGTTGGGGTCATAGTTTTGACCTATGAGATGTTTATTAGAAGAAAAAAATAACTTGAACTATGAATCTGAAATCTAAAATGACTTCTAAAAAAGGTTTTTTTTAAAGAAAAACAACAAGTTTGCAGGAAAACTCTAATTCAAAAAATTATAATGTACAACCAAGAAAAGTTCAGCGGAAAAATTAACTCCAACAATTTGAGACTCCCTAGTAAGAGAGAGGCTAACAAATGCTTCGAATAGCTGCGGCATGAGTCAAAACGGGCAAGAGTCAAGAGAATCCCAGGCGGAAGTGAACATTCCTGCAACGGATTACGATGTTATGGACAATCGCTACATGATGGCAAAAACGTGCTGTTTGGCTGTAGATGTCAGAGAGAGAGAAACAAAAAAAAAGAGAAAGCAAAAACAAGTGAAAATGTTAATCACTTCATTCTTCCGTTCGCTCGTTGTTGGGTGCCGTGATTTTTGTTTCCGGTTCCGGTACGACGATGGTTGAAATTTGAATACCGTCCTCTGATTGCGGCGTTTGTTTGAATGTAGTAATTGCGTTTTCTCCAAGGTATTTTAAAAGTTTCGAAAGCTTGTGATACACATATATAGATATTTTAACACCAGTCAGAACTAGTTTTCAGGAAAAAAAAATCACATTGATTTGAAAATCCGGGAGCTGACTTGAACTCAGCCCATTAAGTTCCAATCGGAAAAGTTGCCTGTGATGTGATAAAACGTCTGAGGTGGAAATCACGATCGCCAGGAAAAGAACCTTTCAACTGGCATAAGATTCGTCCTTTTTCCGGTTGAAATCGCTGCAAATCAAATCAGCGAGTGGGACCATCTCGTTCGAAGTAGGAAAAAAAGGTCATATCAAACTTATTCCAAGGTCCATGGCGCCCCGTCTGCCAGATAAGTGCTGCTACACCCAAAGGAAAGGTTTTTTTTTCTCTCTATGCTAAGTGGTGGTATCATAATGCCAGAAATGTATATAAACGTGTGCCACAATTGGCATAGGCTTCTTTGTTTTTTGACAAAAAATATCCTCAAAAAAGGATGTCGACGGAAAGCGAGAATCAAACCCATCATTTAGCAATCTCATCTCACCTCATTAACAGCCTGTCTTGCGAACTGCTCTACCCTAGATTGTTGGAATCGTGCCCGTTTACTTTCGTACTGATTCTGTTTGAGCCGATATAAGCTATATATTTAATTTTCTTTTTCCCATCCCATGTGCTTTCAAACTGTGAGTTTTAATTTTCTTTTTCCTCACTCGGTTCCTTTTGTACTCTTTCCTATCTCCCTCCGGCTGTTTATTCCATTTGCGGTCATCACCTTATGCTAATTATGACACAGAGCGAGGATGTCGTTTTTGGCATTGAATTTGACTTTAGGGTGTAGCTGATAGTAGAAAAGTGGAAAAAAATCTTTCGTTTTTCTCGAGCGCGAAGGGCTTCCGCTTTCGAAGTGAAGGTAGAGGTAGCCGACTAACTATGAATTCATGGCACGACGAGGTAGTTTCCGTTCCGTTCCTTTTTTTTCGGTTTTCATTTTCCTTTCCATTGAAAAGAGTTTTCTCCGCTTTTCAAACGGATAAAAATCTCCACCTAGTAAAGTATAGATAGAAGCTATCCGATGGGGAGGAGCACGTGGAAAAATACGGAAACGTTTCCGCTTCTTTTGCCGCGATGACATGACGGGCAACAACCGGAAATGATGGGATGGACGGCACCCGTTAAGTACCTACTTGTCGTCGTCGTTACGTTAAGCTTGGCGTGTGACACTTTGAAGAGTAAATAAAAGTTTCGGTTGCACCCGAAAAGTGCTGCCGGTGCTGTCGTTCGTTGATGTACCCAGTACTTTACACCGGAAAACTGCGGGAGTTGTTGTGCGCAACAAAGAATGTTTTGTGCTAGGGAACTTCACTTCCGGTTGACATTTTACAGCACCTGCCCTCGGTTTGTGTTATCTATCATGATGGAACACTTAAGAACTGTGGAGAGCTCGGCGGTTCTAAAACTATGCTCTCGAAGATTTTTTTTAAAGAAAATTAAACTATTATACAATTTTCACAAATCGGACAGTAAATTTGATCAAATTTCGCTAATCGGTACGAGGATATGAGGGCCACCAAAAAAATTTAAAACTACAGTGATTGAAGCTCGTAAAAGCTCGATCACAAATAAGAAGTATAGGTAATTGACTGGGATGAGTTCTTGGTATCTTAAACTTCCGATACAGGTTCATAAATTCAAAGACTTCAGTTTAGATGAATTTTTTTGTATCTTAAGTTCAAGTGTCTCGAAAAAATGCTGATTACTCTCGGTTCGGTCTGGGTTTTGTGACGTAAAATAGCCGCAAAAATGCATCACCATAATAGTTGTTCCTTTTATCCGATATTTTTATATTTTTAAATTTTTGGATTTCTTAGAACTAGCCACTCAGGACTAGTCCATGGGGGAATGTTTCGAAATTATAATTTTACTGGAAATAATAATAATACCGATCTAGGTTAAGAACATACTTTAAGAAATTCTTAAAAAATTACCGTTTCCTTTGTTACATTCTCTCATTTCGTTATATATGTGTTCATTTTACGTCCAAAAAGTAAAATGAACACATATATATATCGAGAAAATGTAACAAAGAAAACGAAAATGTTCTACGAAATAGAAAAAAATGTTGCAGAAACGACCCATCCAAATTTCTACAAAAAGACAGAGGAGGAATTGATTTCTAAAACCTTTTTCTTACTTATGAACAACACACAATTTCGAAAATTAGGATTAATTTTTTAAAATGATGTTTTTTATTTTGAACTAAAAATTTGATTGGCAATTTTTTTAAGCAGACTAGATCGCAAATTTGAAAACAATATTTCGGAACACCACAAAACGAATACGAAATCACAAATTGAATAAAACAAGAATTTAAGGCTTCGGAATAGTAATCAGTGCACAGAAAAAGACATAATAAGATACACCACCATTTTAAAAGAAATAAAATCCAAATCTTTATATAGAAAAATGAATTTCTGTCTGTCTGTCTGTTCCCTATAGGCTGAAATACACTCCTTTCCCAAATTTGGTGATATTTGCATGATCATTTCTCGAGTTATGCAGACTTGTTTCTTTTGTTTAAGAGACCTCCTCTCCCTTTCAGCGAGAGGGAGGGTCCCAAACTATAAAAGGAACCTTTCCCAGCCCCAGAATCCTCCACCTGACAAGTTTCACGTAAATCGGTTCAATAGTTTTCGAACTATTGAACCGATTTACGTGAAACTTGTCAGGTGGAGGATTCTGAGGCTGGGAAAGGTTCCTTTTATAGTTTGGGACCCATCCCTCTCGCTGAAAGGGGGAGGAGGTCTCTTAAACAAACGAAACAAGTCTGCATAACTCGAGAACTGATCATGCAAATAGAACCAAATTTGGAATGGGAGTGTATTTCAGTACAAAGAATGTCTTAAGTTAGTTTGGAACCCTTTCATTTTTCCAGTGGTTAGATAGAAAGGGGGGAGGAGGGTTCTCTTTCAACTTTTAAAATAACTCTAATGCTTATCAAATAAATGGAATCAAATTTGGCGTGTCAGGCCATTTGGATAGAGGGAAGAAAGGAGAGGGAGAGGGGAGCTTCATACAAATTTTACTGCATAACTCGAGAACTATAACAGCAAATAGAACCAAATTTGGCATGGAAGGGTATTTGGGTACATATGGGGCTTATATGAAAATAAGCTCCTTGACTCCTTGAAAGGTTGAGTTGAGGCTCTCGTACAATTCTCAGTGTAAGTGGAACAAATGGAACTAAAATTGGCATGGAAGGGTATTTGTTTCTATAACACATTGAAGCGCCTCTTTTTTTTTCAGTGGCAAGAATTGAAGGAGGGGGGGAGGGTCTTCGATGAAAATATTTCGCATAAATCGAGAATTAATCGATCTAATATAACCAAATTTGGCATCAAAAGGCTATTTTATCACGGAAAATATCTTACATATAAAATTGGAGTCTTTTTTTTGTAACGCCATCACTAGAGTGCCTCAAATGACCCGACATTTGAAAAAGTTAAGCGCTGCAGGCTTAAATTGATCCTAGGCCTAGTACAAGGTCTCATGCCAAATTTGGGCCAGATCGGATCACGGGAAGGGGTCGCTCAACGAGCCTAAAGTTTATATGGAATTTTGAGACATTTTGTTCGGGAAAACATTAAAATCCAGTTTTTCATGAATAACTTTAGTCCCCTTTGGCCGATTTCTTTTGAAAACAGGTTTTCTTAAAGCCTAAACTACGACAAATATTTCATCCGAAGACTACATTTAGATTTGTGTTAAGATAAAAAAGTAATTGGACTTAAAAAATGGGGAAACTCTATTCAGGGTGATATTCATCACTGTTAATGCTGCGTCAAAATGTTCGAAGCACTGTCTCTCATTGATAGTAATGAATATCACCCTGAATAAAGTTACCCCATTTTGGAAGTCTAATAACTTTTTCATCTTATCTTGAATCGAAATGCAGTCTTCGGATGAAATATTTGTCATGTATTTGTTTAGGCCTTGAGAAAAACCGTTTTCAAAAGAAATCGGCCAAAGGGGACCAAAGTTATTCATGAAAAGCCGGATTTTCATGTTTCTCCCGAACAAAATGTATCAAAATCCCATACAAACTTTAGGCTCGTTGAGCGACCCTTTCCCGTGATCCGTTTAGGCCCAAATTTGGCCAGAACTAGGCCTAGGATCAATTTAAGCCTGCAGCGCATAACATTTCACAAGCTTGAAATTTCCCATACATCGAAGTTGGTTTGTGCAATGATTTCAAGAATCTCACTTTATATGAAAGGTGGCCTACAAACAAAATAAATTTAAGCCTTTAATGCAAAGAGTTGTTTTAACAAATTAAAATCCGAATATCTCGGAAACGCATGGAAATGTTTGAATTATAAAATATTTCTGAGATTAAAAGAATTGATCCCATGGTATTTTTACTATTTGCGATATTTTAATGTGTGCGTGAGATATCGAAGAAAGTATTCAGATAAATCGCAGAAATGATTTTTTTGAAGTAGATTTTGAAAGTTGCTGTTATTTCTTCAAATTTGGAAATTCTAACAAATGTTTCAAGCTCAATCAATCTGATACATCTTTCTGCGCTTTATGAATAACGTTTGGAAGAAATTCACAAGTTTGTATCGAAATGAATAAAAAATTTCAAAAATTATTTTCTACCGGCTTTAATGGGTCATAACTCTCATTCAGGTTCAGGTGTGTTATTTAAATAAAAATGTTATTGTTTCACTGACTAAATATCAATTTTTTTGCTTATTCTGTTGACTATCGTAAGTAGTAAATACCTTGTCCATGGCTTCCAACTTATTCAAGTATTTGATTATTATTGGATGAAAGAATTTTGAACTCCAAATGGTTGGTTTCAAATTCTGATCTTGTTTAATTACACTTCTTAAACCAATTCTAAAAGTTAGGTAGGGATTTTGAGTGACAAAATTTGAGGTTTAAAATAAAAGATTTATTGAAATGGGAATCTAATTTATCAATAAGAAATTAGTTTGCACAATCCAGCTGAAAATGACAAAAAAAAGGTTGAATGTTGCAAGTTTTGTCTTTTGAAAAACCTATTTAAAAATCATCCGAAGAATTGGTTTTTAATGAAAAGTTATAACATGTATCATGTTATAAAAAAAATGCAGGGAATTCCATATCTATGTTTTAGCGTATTATACAAAATTATAAGTATTGCTATTTTTCCAAAAACAAAATTTCAAACTTAAATCTTTAACTAGGATCGAGATTGCATAGCTCCGATTTGAACCGCAAAAATTTAATCTTTTACTTTTACTTTAAAAATTGGATTTATTTTTAGATTTTTTTTTAATTGAATGCTTTCACAAAGAAAAACTTATTGTAAGCTTAAATCGAATAAGGAAAATTATGCTGATCAGATTACCCGGACATGTCCGGATATTTAATTAAAAAAAATGGGAAAGGTTCGGCCTGGTTGCCCAACTGTTGTTGAAAAAAATACCCGTTTTTGACCGTATTCATTCAATTTTTTTTTGGAAAATCAAATAACAAACTCAAATGATGCATGATGCAATCATTATAATTTTAAATTTTTTTCGCCCAAAAATGAAATTTTTCAAGCTAGATTTAATAAAATAATCATAAACGAATTTTATGAACCTGAAATACGATTCAAAATCTTATTATGATTTTCGATGAAAAAATCTTGATACTAATGTTTTTATTTTTAATTTTTGTTGAATAGTTCCTGGATTTTTGTCATATTTTCCCAAATATGGCCAGGGCTTTGGTTTTAAATTTTGGTAATTGAACGCCCGAATTTTGCTAGGTTTCAAATAAAAAAGTCCAGATTTGCACGGCCCGGACACGGCAAGAGAATTTCTGCAATCTTAAACTAAGTTTACCATATTTTGATGCAAATTTGTAAGATGAAAGTTAGTTTTCTATTTTGTTACTAGTGGGTCCATCATACAAATCCTAGTCATCATTTGGAAGATTTTTAATGTATTTTCAAAAGATTTTATTTAACACGAAACTTTTAATGTTAAAGGACTAAAAATGAATAAACAAATATTATAAAAATAATATTTTATATTCATGCATTGTTTGAGCAAAAATGTCATAGAAAAAAATAGGGCACCAAACCCCCCTCTCCCCATGAGTCAGTTCTTCCTACGGCCCTACTTAGGCCTAGTATGATTAAAAACTAAATTCCGCCGGAAGCAAGCCAAATTTCTGAGAAGTTTATTAACACTTATTTTGAAATACTTTTAGTAAGTAATTTCTCTTAACCCTTCGTTTCATAAAGTAACAAATTTGCAACAACTAATGTATGGAAAAAGTGAAAAATTGCATTGTATTTTAATATTGTATCTTGATGTACCCATCATTTCTTGGCCATGGCCATTTTACCCTCAATTTCCCATCATTTTTCAAATGTTTCAGAAAAAGCTTGTTCGGACTAGAAAATTTTAGAGTAAATGAGAATTTTCTTGGGTGTTTTTTTTGCGAGAATTCAAATGACGGCTATTTGAGCCACCGCACGCATCGGAAAATAGAATAATGACTGTTTTACCTTCAATTCCCCTAAATTTTTCAAATAGTTCAGAAAAAGCATGTTAGGACGTGAAACTTTGAAATTAAGTAGGACCTTTCATGTGTGTTTTTTTTTCTGAGAAGTCGAATGAAGGTTGAGCCACCTCACGCTTCGGAAATGGAGTTATGACTGAGTCTTATTTCGTGTGATTTTTTCAAGGAATCGAATGAAGGCTGTTTGAGCCAACGTACGCATCGGAAAACATGAGTTATGGCTGTTTTTACCCTAAATTTCTGTACATTTTTCAAATATTTAAGCTCCATTTTCCTTAGCGTGCGTTGGATTAAATAGCCATCATTCGATTCATAATAAAAAAAACCCACACTAGATAAGTCTCATTTGGTTTAAAATATTTTAGGTCGGAACAGTTTTTTTAATATTCAAAAAATGAAGCGGAATTGAGAGACCTTTGTTGTTCGCACCTTTGCTTCACTTTCCAATGCGCGCGGTTATTCAAAAAAAACCTTCATTCGATTCCTAGAAAAAAATCAAACTAGATAGATCCCTTTTTGTTAAAAGTTTTCGAGTACGAAAATGATTTTTTTCTGAATCAATTGAAAAATGTAGGGGAATTTAGGGTAAAAGCAGCCCTAACTCCATTTTCCGAAGCGTGCGGTGGCTCAAACAGTCTTAATTCGATTCCTCGAAAAAAAATCACACAAGATAGTTCCTATTTGGTTTTGAATTTTCAAGTTCGAACAAGCTTTTTTTTTAAATATTTGAAAAATGTAGGGAAATTGAAGATTAAACAGCCATGATTTCCTTTTCCGATAAGTGCTGTCGCTAAAATAGATTTCATTCAGTTCCTTAAAAAAAACACACACACACACACACACACACACACACACACACACACACACACCACAAGATATGTCTATTTAAAAAAGAATTCTAGTCCAAATTAATTTGTTCCTGGATTTTTTACAAAATCTAAGGAAATAAGAGGTTAAGAAAGCACTAGATCTTCCTTCGTAAGCTCGTGCGGCGTCTGAAACAATATCTAATCGATTTCCCGTAGATTTTCACTAACGGAAAGTATATTTTCAAAGATTTGGTACATGTAGGAGGGAAGATATTGATTTTTTTCGCGGTTTATACACTTTTCCCCATTGTACAATGTTTTGAAACATGTTGTTTTCATAATTTATATCAACTTGTAATCTTGAAAGCATTTGTTTAGAAGAACTGAAAGGCTATTCTAACCAAATTTGCGGAACAATCGGTATCCAATTATTTAAGTAAGAGTAGTAAAATTCCTTCCGGATCGCTTAAACAAATCAATTAAAACATTACAAATAAGGTAAGATTAATAGGGCTTCCATTTTTCTCAGGATGTCTAGAAATAAAATTCAATATTTAGGCGGAGTTAAGCACCACCATCAACATTTTTTCGAAAAAAGTGTGGGTGATGAAAAAGGTGAAAACTGGGGATTGGAAAAATCAAAAAAAAATATCTCAAAAGCGAAAAACTATGTACTGATTTGCGTTTTAAATTATAGATTTTTTTTGTTGAACTGTTTTTAAGTGCACGAGTTTTTTAATGAATAAGCAACTCTCCCAATTAACACCTCTTGGGCGGAAAACATAAATTAATGGATATTAGAAAACTTTTTCAACTTTTTCTTTGACTACGTTTGGTTCAAGTCTAAGAAATACACCTTCTAAAACAGATAGAGAGCTAAAGGAGCAGAAATTGCCAAAAATATTGCGGTAATAATTCAAAAATTATCCCGATTTACCCTATTATACGGTACTCGTTGTTGTACCGAATTAACTAATCCAATGATTAACGGCAAACGCCGTTTTTTTCAAATAGAAAAAATGATGATTTTTTATGTATCTTTCTCAAGTATGTTAACTGTGCTTTTCTTCTAGCACAAAAATAGAATTTTATCTATAGAATATTATTTAATGAGAAAACGCGCCATAAAATATACTCGAAACCATTTCTATTTAAGTGGAAGCTTACAGCAATTTTTTAATTGTTGTGTCATGTCTGTGCCTTTAAATGAAATTTTCGAACACAACTGAGGAAATTATTTCATCATTAGAGCGGCGTTTGTTTCGACATATGTTTTCTACTCTTGTACTATATTTTATGCATTTTTTGTAACTTGTAACTAGATGTAACTAGATAAAAATTTGTGTCATGTTTGTTTGACAGGGTGCTTGTATTTGCAAGAAATCCGTATAACTTTTTTTTTAATAACGCTCTCTGGAGCCACAAATGTGTGTGAGTGTAATTTTTGTTTTATTTCTTTGTTATTTGTGTGTCAATTTAGTATAACTTCTACGTATGTTTTTAATATTTTTTTTCCAGATATTTCGAGCGAACAGTAATATTTTTTCAAAACTCTTTGTAGAGTTAGCAGTTCGTTGAAAAGTTAATTGCTTCAGTGACGTTCAAATAAACGTCTAGGCTTAAAAATACCCTGTAGGCTAGGTAACTCCTAATTCAATGTTCCCAATATTTGGGAAGCTGTTAACACCATGTAATGATTCATTCCGTCCACTTTGGCTGTTTATTTAATCCGAGAAACACGTAATGCACTTGAATCGTTTCTGATAGTACTTTCCGGTCGGTTGTTGGCTTTTTCCATTGTTTTTCACCAACGTGCGAACAACAAAACAGGAAATAAAAAACAACAGAAAATAGAGTAAAAATCCACCCCACCCTTCTTTCTACCTTTACCGTGAAAAATCTTCAGGTTTTCCTTCCCTAAGTGCTCCTTTTCCATTATTGCAAAGCAAGCAGCCCAACAAAGGCGAGGTGCTTAACGAATTTTACTGAAGGGTGTTAAGTTTTATGTCGAGATCAAAATCAAATTTTTCCAACGTCGGAAAACATCGGGAACGTGAACGGGGAATAAAATGGTGCAGAGGATCAACATTTTCTCGCGGGAGGGATTTTCCGGAACGTGTACCAAGAAAATCACTTTAGTGATCAAAATTTTAAGAAATGGAGGTGAGAAACAGCGAGATAGAGACCGAGAAAGGTGTGCAGTTGAATTTTACTTTTGTGACGGTACCAGAGTTTTCTGCAGCCAACCTCGGCACAGAGTGTTTTTCCTCATCCTTTTGAGTGCCCCACGTGGACGAGTATTTGTGCAGGAAATTTCAGACAAGAGTATGTGCTTTGATTCTGGAAGGTTATTCAATTACTGGTAATTGTTTCGAGCTGATTCTCTCGAAGAGTTGTTAGTCGGAATTTTATCGTCATCCTATAGCTGTTCAGGTATTTATGTTGAATAATACACAGAGCTGGTATCTCGTCATGCTAGCAAGTGCAGCTCTTGGAAAGGCTCTCATTGCTGTTTCAATTAGTAAACGTGTTGAATTTCCCATACGTCGACGTAAGATGCTTACTTATCTTCTCTTATTTTCACTTTACAAAGGGTTTTAATATGGAAATGGTACCCAACCTTTGACCCATAGTATGGAATAACAGCTCCTGGACCTGGAAACAACGATTAAATCAATTATTTTTAAATTTAGGTGATAATGTCTCAAGGTTTTGTGAAAATTTTGTGAAATTTTTCATACGTTAGGAATATTTTTGCCATTTTTGGGTCATTTTTAAGTCTTTTTTGTACCAGTTTTGTGTAATTTTTACATAATTCTTGTGTCATTTTTGTGCCATATTCATGTTTTTCTTGTGCCATTTGTGAATCAATTTTATATCATATTTACAATTTTTTTTTGTCATTTTTCTGCCATTTTGAGTCATATTTGTGTCATTTTTGTATCGTCATTCATCATTTGTGATATTTTTTGTCTCCTTGTGTGATTTTGAATCATTTTCTTGTCATTTCTTAGTAGTTCTTAGGCCAATTTTGTGTCTTTTTATGTCATTTCTGTGTCATATTTGTGACATATGTGTATCATATGTAATTTTTGGGTCATTTTTGTGTCATTTATTTGCCAATTTTGTTTCATTTTTAAGGCATTTTTGTGTCTTTTTGGGTTATTCCTGAATCATTCTTGTTTCATTTTTAATTCATTTTTGTGATATTTTCGTCATTTTTGTGTCATTTATGGGCAGTTTTTGCCATTTTTGTGTAACTTTTGTGGTATTTTTATGTCAATTTGTGGTTATTTTTGTATCATTTAAGTCTCATTTTTGTGTCATTTTAGTCGCATTTTTGTGTTATTTTGATTTCATTTTTGTGTTATTTTTGAGAAATGTTTGTATCATTTTTAAGGTAATTTGCGGGTCATTTTTGTGTAATTCATGTACCAAATTCGTGTAATTTTTTGGGTCATTTTCCTGTATCTTTTTGTGACATTTTTGCGTATTTTTGTGCCAATTTCGTGTCTTTCTCGTGCCAATATTGTGCTATTTGGTCATTTTTGGTCGTTTTTGTTCGTTTTTGTGCCATTTTTATGCCATTTTTGTCATTTTTTTTTCATTTTTGTCATTTTTGCATTTTTCTCATTTTTGTCATTTTTGTCATTTTTGTCATTTTTGTCATTTTTGTCATTTTTGTCATTTTTGTCATTTTTGTCATTTTTGTCATTTTTGTCATTTTTGTCATTTTTGTCATTTTTGTCATTTTTGTAATTTTTGTAATTTTTGTAATTTTTGTAATTTTTGTAATTTTTGTAATTTTTGTAATTTTTGTAATTTTTGTAATTTTTGTAATTTTTGTAATTTTTGTAATTTTTGTCATTTTTGTAATTTTTGTAATTTTTGTAGTTTTTGTAATTTTTGTAATTTTTGTAATTTTTGTAATTTTTGTAATTTTTGTAATTTTTGTAATTTTTGTAATTTTTGTAATTTTTGTAATTTTTGTAATTTTTGTAATTTTTGTAATTTTTGTAATTTTTGTAATTTTTGTAATTTTTGTAATTTTTGTAATTTTTGTCATTTTTGTCATTTTTGTAATTTTTGTAATTTTTGTAATTTTTGTAATTTTTGTAATTTTTGTAATTTTTGTAATTTTTGTAATTTTTGTAATTTTTGTAATTTTTGTATTTTTTGTAATTTTTGTAATTTTTTTATTTTTGTAATTTTTGTAATTTTTGTAATTTTTGTAATTTTTGTAATTTTTGTAATTTTTGTAATTTTTGTAATTTTTGTAATTTTTGTAATTTTTGTAATTTTTGTAATTTTTATAATTTTTGTCATTTTTGTCATTTTTGTCATTTTTGTCATTTTTGTCATTTTTGTCATTTTTGTCATTTTTGTCATTTTTGTCATTTTTGTCATTTTTGTCATTTTTGTCATTTTTGTCATTTTTGTCATTTTTGTCATTTTTGTCATTTTTGTCATTTTTGTCATTTTTGTCATTTTTGTCATTTTTGTCATTTTTGTCATTTTTGTCATTTTTGTCATTTTTGTCATTTTTCTCATTTTTGTCATTTTTGTCATTTTTGTCATTTTTGTCATTTTTGTCATTTTTGTCATTTTTGTCATTTTTGTCATTTTTGTCATTTTTGTCATTTTTGTCATTTTTGTCATTATTGTCATTTTTGTCATTTTTGTCATTTTTGTCATTTTTGATTTGAAATTTTTGTGCAAATTTTTGTGTCTGTTTTGTGTTAAGCTGATTTTAGGCTAGAACTGCATGCTCTGAATTTCATAGAATTGCTGAAGGTTTCTTTATTCCAGAATTATAGTTGTGCGCGAAACTAATTTTTGTAATTTTTGTAATTTTTGTAATTTTTGTAATTTTTGTAATTTTTGTAATTTTTGTAATTTTTGTAATTTTTGTAATTTTTGTAATTTTTGTATTTTTTGTAATTTTTGTAATTTTTTTTATTTTTGTAATTTTTGTAATTTTTGTAATTTTTGTAATTTTTGTAATTTTTGTAATTTTTGTAATTTTTGTAATTTTTGTAATTTTTGTAATTTTTGTAATTTTTGTAATTTTTGTAATTTTTGTAATTTTTGTAATTTTTGTAATTTTTGTAATTTTTGTAATTTTTGTAATTTTTGTAATTTTTGTAATTTTTGTAATTTTTGTAATTTTTGTAATTTTTGTAATTTTTGTAATTTTTGTAATTTTTGTAATTTTTGTAATTTTTGTAATTTTTGTAATTTTTGTAATTTTTGTAATTTTTGTAATTTTTGTAATTTTTGTAATTTTTGTAATTTTTGTAATTTTTGTAATTTTTATCATTTTTGTCATTTTTGTAATTTTTGTCATTTTTGTCATTTTTGTCATTTTTGTCATTTTTGTCATTTTTGTCATTTTTGTCATTTTTGTCATTTTTGTCATTTTTGTCATTTTTGTCATTTTTGTCATTTTTGTCATTTTTGTCATTTTTGTCATTTTTGTCATTTTTGTCATTTTTGTCATTTTTGTCATTTTTGTCATTTTTGTCATTTTTGTCATTTTTGTCATTTTTGTCATTTTTGTCATTTTTGTCATTTTTGTCATTTTTGTCATTTTTGTCATTATTGTCATTTTTGTCATTTTTGTCATTTTTGTCATTTTTGTCATTTTTGTCATTTTTGTCATTTTTGTCATTTTTGATTTGAAATTTTTGTTCATTTTTACTGGATAGAATTATTCCATCACAGTTATACTTCGTTGAGAAATCTTATTCCTGTTAAACCAGAAAAATTTGAATTTTAATTTCCAAACTTCTTTTGAATTGTTTTTTTTTTAATTTTTTAATTTTCAAAAAATATTCTCATGCAGATGCATCTGCAAAATAAAATAAAAATCGGAGCTTCTTAATTTGTTTTTTTTTTATAAATCCTATCAATCGTAGATTTTTTTTTCAATCGATTCGGATCAGAACCAAACCAAATTCTGTCGCTCTCTGATTCCCAGAATGTTGGGAAAAATGTGACAAGTCTTTGTTGGCCTTCTCACTCGGCTGGTCGCATTTCTTCTCCTCAACCAAGAAAGTTGTTGAAAAGATTTTCGACATTCCATTTTTTCCTATTTCACTCTTGAAGCATTTTCGAGTGCAATTTTCCCTTTTTTTGTAGGCTTTGTTTGGGTTCCGTTCCAAGAATGGGAAAAACTTAGGACAGATTTCCGGGAGTTGCTATTGTGGGTCTTGAGAGCTCTCAAAGGAAGAACATTCTACGGCACTGGATTTCAAGATTGAGGAGTTCAAAATTTTCCCGGGAAAACCGTTGCTTCTCACCAATGGGGAAAGCCTAGAATTTCAAGTGCTAATTAGAAAGTACCCATCGGTACGACGGGTGGAATCGGGATAGAAATTTCGAAAGAACTTGGCCGGCAAAAATTAATTCGCCTCAAGTGCTTTGAAGATCGGTTTTTGGCCATTCCTTGACTTCAACACATTTTTGTGCGCAACGTTCCAAAAAAGCACGTTTCAACGAAAGAATGATGGCATCATACTCTGGCGGAGAACATGTTATGCTCTCAATCTTATTTCTATTTTTCCACATTTTGCCAGTGAATGGAAGTCATGAGAAGGTAAAAAAAACACAATCTCCAGAATCTGAAATCATACGGTTTTTTGGGCTTCAGGACTCAAGCTTTTAGCTTATCCCAAATTGATGATAGCGAGTAAAATGGCTTTTGGATTTATCGGAAGATTTTCTCTCTTGGCTGTTTCCACGTGTTGGCTGAACGATTCATCAATTTAGATGTAGGATTGAGGGGGACTTGGGTGGAGTAATCACGAGAGTCGTTTGTCGTTTGTTGGGTCAGGTATTAATATTTATTGCTCCTGAGGGTAATGATAAGGAACTTCCAAGAGTATAAAATAAACCGTCTGTTTGGTGTTTAATTAAAAGCAACGAAAAAAATAATCGAGCTCTCATGGCACCATGCCATAAAGTCTGAAATAAACTTCAAGGATGCCGGCTCTTATCTTCATCAGAAATCGTCGTCATAAGAAAAGGGACAGCTTCATGGATCCTTAACTAGGTCGTTTTTTTTTGTTTTGTTTTGAGAACAGTCTCAAATAAGGGTCAGCTCAATGTCGTTATTTTCTTCGGCAGCCAGTGTACAAAATAAAATTACTGTCCCATGAGAAGATAAAATTGCTTCTACTTCAAATGATAGCTTGAGTGGACTTGAGACTTGTTCCCAAAACAAAAAAAAATGTCGAATTCAAACTTAAGGTATGGTGTAAAAAAATCAATTCGAAATTGGGAGTACTAAACCAAGAATTTTATCAGAAGTGCTACCCAGTTTGAAAATTGCAAGCTTTAAATGTTCAGAACCCTGAAACTTTTATTCCATTCATTATTGGTCACAACATTGTATATGAGTTGAAGCTAAATCTTCTGCTTTTTTCTTTTTGGATATCGCTCTCTGGAGTCACAATATCGGATTATTTTCTTTCCATAGTTCCCAACAAATCTTTCTTATTTCGATTGTTTTTTCTTTCATTTTTTCTTGGAATTCATTTCATAAGGGTCATTTTTCCTCAATAAATCACATTTCTGCAAACAGTGTGGAATTTGAAATTTGATCTTCTAACAACTTCTGAAGGGTTTTTTTTCTTGATATCAACGGCATACGCTGCATATAAAAAAAATGCCTTATGAGAAATGCTAACCGATTTGAAAATAAAAATTCTCTACCACAAATTTTAAGCATTCTAAAATTTAGATTCCATTTAAGCTCACATATCACGAAAAACCTCTCCCCTTGGCTGAACTTTTGAGCCAAACTAAAGCATCTGTCACCGACATAAACACAACTTCACCCTTAAGGTCCGGAATTCAATGCATCAAACCACCCTCCTGCTTCGTTTGTTAATTCCTTGGACTTTGAACGTGTTGTGGGCTAAACTCAATATCCCCCATCATCGATGTCCATCGCATTCATTTGTTATCATCCATCAGCCCTCTCCCGGGATCATGAACGACTGAACGAACGGAGGAAATAGAATGCAGTGTACGGTTTACCTTGAATGAAAATCCTCTTGGTCGGGGGAGGGATTTCTCGAATGAGTTTCCAATTTTAGGTAACCTTTTGTGTATGTGTTTGACAGAATATGTGTGTGTGTGTGAGTTTGCACCCATAAAATCCATCCCATTGAAAAGTGAGGGTCATCATTCGTTGCTCCATCCTCTGGGCTTTGCGGTTCCCCTTTGCCATTTTGGAATTTGCGGTAACATGTTCAAAAAGCTCCTGTGTGGCTTACCAGTTTTTAGCACAGAAAACTGAGGAACGATTGTTTAGATTTTTTTTCTGAATTCTGAATATAAAATTGATTAAAACTCCTGATAGGCGTTGAATAAGAAAAAATAATGAAAAATGAATTTACAAATATAGAACTAAGATTATTTTTCAGAAATCTGAATTAAGATTCAGAATTCAGGTTCCGAATCCAAGAATTCAGATATAAAATTCAGATTCAGAACTCAGATTCAGAAATCAGATTCAGAATTCAGATTCAGAATTCAGATTCAGCATTCAGATTCAGAATTCAGATTCAGAATTCAGATTCAGAATTCAGATTCAGAATTCAGATTCAGAATTCAGATTCAGAATTCAGATTCAAAATTCAGATTCAGAATTCAGATTCAGAATTCAGATTCAGAATTCAGATTCAGAATTCAGATTCAGAATTCAGATTCAGAATTCAGATTCAGAATTCAGATTCAGAATTCAGATTCAGAATTCAGATTCAGAATTCAGAATTCAGATTCAGAATTCAGATTCAGAATTCAGATTCAGAATTCAGATTCAGAATTCAGATTCAGAATTCAGATTCAGAATTCAGATTCAGAATTCAGATTCAGAATTCAGATTCAGAATTCAGATTCAGAATTCAGATTCAGAATTCAGATTCAGAATTCAGATTCAGAATTCAGATTCAGAATTCAGATTCAGAATTCAGATTCAGAATTCAGATTCAGAATTCAGATTCAGAATTCAGATTCAGAATTCAGATTCAGAATTCAGATTCAGAATTCAGATTCAGAATTCAGATTCAGAATTCAGATTCAGAATTCAGATTCAGAATTCAGATTCAGAATTCAGATTCAGAATTCAGATTCAGAATTCAGATTCAGAATTCAGATTCAGAATTCAGATTCAGAATTCAGATTCAGAATTCAGATTCAGAATTCAAATTCAGAATTCAGATTCAGAATTCAGATTCAGAATTCAGATGGTGTGCGTGAAGTCCCGTATATCGGGCAGCCTAAGTGAAGGGCTAAAAAATTCGAAATTGTTTTGGCGCGCGGTAGTGTTTACGAAGACAAACAAGCGGAACAGTTGAGTAGTTCGAAACAGAGAGAGTAAATAATAGTGGTTAGCAGCGAAGCAAAAGCTCGCTCTTGCCATAAAAAGCTTACGGGTCAAAGTGAACGGGAGCGAGAGGAATAAAAGAAGAGCGTAGCGTTTCGCACGCGCAGTGGCGGGAGTGAAAAATAGAGCAGGAAAGCTCTACTGAAAACACGTGCTTGAGTGTTTCGTGGTGATAGCAAACACGCCCTAGCGAACCTGGTCGCCTGGTAGCGATAGTTGTAGTTATCGCTGAAAACGGAAACGGAAGTGAGGGGTGGGTGGGGCTCCCTTTCCAATTTGGGTTATACTTCCCTATTGATTATCGCAAGTGAATCTGGTAAAAAAAGTGTGCAAATTTAAAGCGCCATGTCCGGCGCGTCCCCCGGGGATGGGGGTTCCACAGTAGATGTGGATTCATCTCCAATCCCCCCCTATATGCGTTCGTCAACATTTGACGGTCGCAAAATTTTTCTTATGGTTAAACGCGCAGCAGAAAATCCTAACCCCTTACCAAACAATCCATTTTGGTTCTCATCAATAATCGAGAGTAAATTGGGAAAACCGCTTAAAAAAGAGGTAGAGATGTCGATCGATGGAAGAGGGTTGAGTTACACCCTCAGCACCTTCAATATCAAGCTAGCGGATGAATTGAAGAAAATAAAGGTTCTCGATAATAATACAACGGTGGATATTTTCGATCATCCCGGACTCAACAAAACATTGGGAATAGTTTTCCAGCCGGAATCAACCAACTTATCGGAAGATGAAATTTTAGAACAACTCAAAAACCAGGGAGTTACTGCCGTCAGGAAAATTACAAAATTCGTTGATAAGAAACCTGTTAATACACCTTTAATGGTTTTAACATTCGGCAGTACACGTCTTCCTCAAGAAGTGTACTTCGGGTGGATGAAAGTTGCGGTTCGTACCTACTATGAAAGTCCTATGATTTGCAGGAATTGTCTGGAGTACAGGCATACCAAAAAAAGGTGTCAAGGGAAAACGCGCTGTACTAGATGTGCCGGTAATCACTCAAACACCGAAAACACATGCACAGAAAAATTCAAATGCCCACACTGTCCTGAAGACTGTCCTAAATAACGAACACTCCGCGGCGGGGAGGAAATGCCCTCTGTATCGCCATGAGGAAGCGGTCATTCGCGTAAAAACGGATGAGTCCATTTCCTGGGCTGAAGCTCGGAAAAAGGTTAGCATGTCAAACGCTACACCCACTTATGCATCGGTCACCGATGCGGACAGTGTCAAGAAAGATAAAATCATTGAATCTCTAATAACGAACGTGAAAACTCTGACTGAAAAAATTGAAATCCTAATGAAAGAAAGAGAACAATATTCGAAGATTGAAGCCGAATTTTCCTTATACAAGGAAAGAGTAAAAAACTACTTCCGCGAACACAATATTTCCCCAACAATGACACCAAACAAAGATCGCAGCCGAGTTGGATCTCCAGCATCTGGAATGACAACTCCTGTTGCTAATCAACAACAACAGCCAGAGCAATTTCATGCTGCAGTTCAACAACAACTTAAAAAACAACAAAATCAAGATCAAGAGCCAAAACTTGGATTCCAAGTTCCCAAAAATGTTCCGAAAAAAGTAAATACACAGATGAACCCGCCATCTCCAATGGCAACGAGGCAAACAAGTAAAAATCAACAACAGTCTAAAAATGCTGGTGAGAAAACAGGAAAACGAGGACCACTATCCCCTTTAGCCAACAAGAAGAAAAACAAGAACGCAAAACAAACGGAAACTGAAGATGATGATGAAGATGAAGAAGAGCAAGCAACATTAGATGATTCCGACGAAAGCATGGAGGAAACCAACGAGCAGTTTTTTCGGAAGTGAAATGATAGCAGCATATAAAACAACAAAGCAAATGATCGACACACCATCACCAACCACCAACAACATCAGCAACATAAACAACAAAATCACGGAGCTACCAGGCCATCTGTGGCACGGGATCTCCGAAAGTGAAGTAGGGATCCCGGGTAATATGTGGGTTGGTAGGCTAGCCCTCCGGGACGCAATCCTCATACCCGTAGAGGGTGAACCTTCTCCCACAGCCCAGATAGGCGCAACGATGTCCCAAAGCCCTCGCCCCCCGTCGGCTGCTTGGCATGATCCTGGGACGCCAGGTGTTCGTCGAGAGCGTGCCGTACGGGGGCAACCGGGGCACTTGCAAGTAAGTTCCCTTATCAATTCAGACCGAACAGTTTCAAACTCGCTCACCCTTCCTAGGTCATCACAAAATTCGCTACAACACACCACCCACAATTCGCTAACACCAGGGAGGGCGGACGTATCAACACACTTTGACCCCGGCGAAGGAACCAGTAGAAGTTATACGCACCCACCCACCCATGTAGCGCCATCGCCTCGATCCGCGAGATCTAGAGGTCAGCCACTGATACTGCAGTGGAATATACGAGGATTTTGGAGGAACGAAGTGGAGCTCACGAAAATGGTCTGGAACAAACAACCGATAAGTATAATGTTGCAAGAAACACTCACTGATACTTATAGTACTTTTTGGGAACGTAACTATAATATTTATACATCTAAATTTAAACCAAATTCAAAAAAAGGGCATGCGGTACTTGGAGTATTGAAACAAGTACCACACGAAATCATTGACCTCGATCCACGCATTCCAGCGGTAGCAGTCAGGTTACTTTCTCCATTAAAAGTAACTTTAGTCTGCGTTTACAACCACTATAAAACAGGATATTCTAACATGGCAAAGGAAGCGCTGAGATCTTTAGTAGAAAATCTCCACCCCCCTTTTTTAATAGGAGGAGATTTTAACGGTCGTCATATTGCTTGGGACAATTCAACAAATCCGATGGGTGAAATGATTTTTGATTGGGCAGCTGAAAACGAAATGGTTGCACTTAACGACGGTTCAATTACTAGATTTAGTCCAACTCAAAATAATCAGGATACATCAATCGATATCACCTTTGCATCCAGATCAATCCTTAGTAGATTAAAATGGTCAACCCACTCTGAACCCTTTAACAGTGATCATGTTCCTATCTTAGTTATGCTTGATGGAATATTTGAGAATCTGCCTACTGTTAAAAAATGGAAAATCAAAGAAGCTAATTGGGAGAAATACCAGCAAGACATAAGCGACGAACTGCTCTCTATAACGCTACCAAATATAAGTAATATTACTAGAGCCATTTTTGAAACCGCAAAACGCGCAATCCCGCGTACAACGGGAAACACTGCTCCAAAATACGCTCCGTGGTGGACAGAGGCAATTGAAGCAAAAATTCGAAACAGGAAAGAAAAATGGAAGATTTTACGCAAAACATCAAGAACCGACGATAATTGGGGAGATAGAAACGAAAATTTTAGACATGCTAGAGCCGAAGCAAGGGATGCGGTCCAAAAGGGTAAAAAGAAAGCCTGGGAAGAGTTTGCCAGTTCTTTCAACGCCCACACTCCAACCTCCGAAATGTGGCAAAGATTTGGCAAAATAACGGGAAAGAAAACATCTCAGAAAATAAAAATGACGATAAGAGGAGAGTACACTGAAGATCCACAAAAGATAGCCAATCACATCGCAGACAACTTCCAAGAAAATTTCACTCAAAACAGTCATCCAGATCTAAACATAGAACTTCCACCATTTATTTCGAACAATGAATTTATGGACACCGACTTTTCAGGTGCAGAATTAAATTCAGCTCTGAGTAAATGTGTTGGGAAAGCCACCGGACCGGACGAAATAACATATAGTATGATTACGAATATGCCACCAATCGCGAAAAGAGTTATACTTAAGTTTTTCAATGATTTATGGCAAAGGGGAGATTATCCAATCGAATGGAGGGAAAGTATAGTTATTCCAATTCCCAAACCCAGCGATCCAGAAAATTTTCGTCCAATCGCACTTACTTCATGCTTAGCGAAAACTTACGAAAGAATGATAAACCGCAGACTCCAGTATTTCTTGGAGGAAAATAATGTTTTACATCGCAATCAACATGCTTTCCGTAGTGGTAGAGGTACCACTAGTTACCTCAGCCAATTGAAAGACGTATTAACTGAGCATCGCCATGAGAGGAAACATTCAGAACTAGTTTCACTCGATCTTTCCAAAGCTTTTGACAAAACTTGGCGAAAAGGCATTTTACAAGCGTTAGTAAGGATAAAGATCGGAAATCGAACTTATCAAATGGTAAGAAAATTTCTTCAAAACCGGTCGTTTCGAGTGGGAGTCAATGGTGCCATGTCCTCTGCTCGGCCACAAGAAACTGGAGTGCCTCAAGGCTCAGTCATCTCTCCAACACTTTTCCTACTGGTGATCAATACAGTTTTTGAACATATTCCCAGAAATATCACAATATTAATTTATGCAGATGATATCTTGTTGATCTGTGGAAGTAAATTTGCAGCTGTCTGCCGCAAAAATTTACAAAAGGGAATCGATGCTACAATGAAATGGGCAGAGAAAAATGGATTCTCAATAAATGCCAGAAAAAGTGCGCTTTTACACACATGCTCTGGTACAAAAGGTCGCCATCACTTTTTCAGAATGAAAATGCTGAATGCAAATGGGGTAGAAATACCGAGAAAACGAATAACTCGCATATTGGGCATAAACATAAACCAGAAAGGGAATGCCAATTCTCACATTAAAACACTTCAAATAGATTGTGAAGCAAGAATACGATTTCTCAAAGTAATCAGCCGATTTGGTAGTAGAGAGACTCTTTCGAAAATTGGATTTGCAACTGTGATATCCAAATTATTCTACGGTTGGGAATTTTTTGAGCCCTATGAAATATTAAAATTAAAAACAACCTATAACAACATGTTGAGAACGGTATCAGGTGCGTTCCACACCACCCCAATAAAAGCTTTATATGTAGAGAACGGCGTGCTACCTTTCGAACTTCTTGTAGCGGAAAATTGGGCAAGAAAAGCCATTTGGATATCCGAAAGAGTAAGCTATAATGAAAATTATATCCTGAACAGAGCAAACTCACTACTTGAAAATATCACCAATAACAAAATCCCCCCCATTTTGAAGCTCCATTCGGAGAATAGCACAGATTTGAGAGATATATCCTTAAAAATTGATTGGACTGTAAAAAGAGGATTCAAAATTGGAGGAAACAAAAATTCAGCTACAGCCAAGTTTGCTCATCTTAAAAACACCATATACAGTTCCAGTAAAGAATTATTTACTGATGGATCATTAGCCAATGGAAAAGTTGGTATAGGCGTATTCAGTTCATCAGAAGAAAATATTTCGAAACAGTTGCCAAACACATTTTCCATTTTTTCGGCGGAAGCAACAGCAATAAAATTGGCACTTCAGCAGGCAAATACAGCAACAGGGATCTACACGGACTCGGCCAGTGTGCTAACAGCTCTCGAAAGCGGAGTAAAGCACCCAATAATTCAGAGCATCCAGCAACATCAAAATGCAAAAAATGCTACGCTTGTATGGATCCCTAGCCACGTTGGAATCTTCGGAAACGAAAAAGCAGACCAACTTGCTAACTTAGGACGAGACGGCGAAATGCTGCGGATGAATACCCCCAAAGCGGACGCGCTGAAATGGGTACGACAGCAATTGTGGAAAACGCACGGACGAAACTGGAGACACGAACAGGATACCGCTTTAAGGGAAATAAAATCGACTACAGGAAAATGGACAGACATCGCAACGAGAAAGGAGCAGAAAATTTTCACCAGGCTGAGAACTGGTCACACGCAGATCACCCACCAACATGTCCTGGAAGGAAAAGAGGCACCAATTTGCTGCACTTGTGGCGTGACAATGACAGTGAAACATCTTCTAACAGAATGTCGAAAATATTGTGAGCTCAGACAGGATATATTACCAGAAGGAGGATTAGAGATTATACTACAAAATAGCAAAGAAAGTGAAGAAAAATTAATAAGATTCCTGAAATTAAGTGAATTGTTCAAAGATATTTGAAAAATTGTAAAACTGTAAACTTAAACTAGAGGGTGAAAACACTAGGTTAATCCCTCTCTAAATAAACGATACAAAAAAAAAAAAAAAGAATTCAGATTCAGAATTCGGATTCAGAATTCAGATTAAGAATTCAGATTCAGAATTCAGATTCAGAATTCAGATTCAGAATTCAGATTCAGAATTCAGATTCAGAATTCAGATTCAGAATTCAGATTCAGAATTCAGATTCAGAATTCAGATTCAGAATTCAGATTCAGAATTCAGATTCAGAATTCAGATTCAGAATTCAGATTCAGAATTCAGATTCAGAATTCAGATTCAGAATTCAGATTCAGAATTCACGGGCAGTGCCCGTCCGGAGTATACGTGTTCACCACATGTAGACTTCGCACCAACCAGATTTCATTGTATAGGTTAAGGTAGTGCCACCTCTATCCCGGTACTACTTCTCCTAAATAATGAAATGTTGCAGGGTAAAGTATGGTGTACGTTAATAAGTTTCCTCGCAAAAATGCTCTTTCGCTCTCTTCAACATCTGTTAATTTTCTTCTCACTTCTCTATCCATCTTTATCAATTTCATAACTACTTTTCACCGATATGCCGAAAAATAAATTTACAGAATTCAGATTCAGAATTCAGATTAAGAATTTAGATTCAGAATTCAGATTCAGAATTCAGATTACGAATTGAGATGGGTTTCAGAATTTTTGCTTGTGTCTTACCTTTATTATGAATTCTGGTCCCTGACAGTTGTGAGATTATTATTTATGATATTTACCATTTCCCAAATATTTTCGAAAGTCTTTTACCTGCAATAATGAAAAAAAAAGATTATCAGTTAGATGTTTGATTTTTTTTCATCATCAAATAAAAATACTTATATGATATTTTCCTATATTTCTAATGTTTGGTAAATTGCATTTGTTTCACCTTTTTAACTTTTGTGTGATAAAATGATTTCGATTCAAATTTATTTTTAAAGAAATCCCTTAGTTGTAGAGATCTTATCATGCCAATTAAAAAAAGAACATTTCCGGGCACTGATTTGAAAAAAATAATTCTCACACGAAAGCATCAATTTCCGTTTGGAAAATCAGACTTAAAAAAAAACAGAGAAATTCCTTTTGATCAAAGCAGTTTAACGAGCCAACAGAAAGGGTTCTTCTCGTGTGCAGCGATCTGAATAAGATTCAATCAATTTTGCCCATCAATTTTAATAGCATCAACCCAGAGAGTGAAAAGAAAGTTAACAAAAACACAAACCCTACCCGGTAGGTCAAATCTTTTCTAATTATTCTAAACATTCTTCTTCTGGTGGTCAATCAGGTGGGTGGGGGCAAAACCAAGAAACAGGTTCAAGATTTTTCAAACTGCTACCCTGGCGAGCAGGTTTCAGTTTCCAAGTTCGCTGTGGTTGAATAATCTTAACCAAAAAAAAGGAAAGCAAATCAAGAATTTCAACCCGTATCGATGGCCAGTTTTGGGAGAAAATTAAAATTTTTTTTTGTTTTTCCGAACACAAACTTTCATTCGCAGGGAAATTTGGACGAAAATGTAAACAAGAAGCGGAAAAAAGGTTTAATATCCAGGCATATTTTATCGATTCCTAGCAGCAGCAAGAGAGAAAAACTGAATCCATCTAAATTGATGAATGATGAAGGTGTGGGTGTGGATTGAGCGCTGTTTGTCAACATAATTTCGTGTCCGTGCCCTGGGTTCTGTTTGCGTGGATGCCCGCGCTTGCTTTATTTGGAGATTTATCTCGACCGGAAACCGGAAATGGAGGGAAGTTTTCCTCGTCGCGTCCAAAAACAGACCGAGGGTACTCTGGCAGAAAAGACTATAGGTACGACAAATCGATCTTCAATCGATGGTACGGAGTTTTCGAGGCGATGCCGGTGGCGATATCAGGGGGAAGATTTCATTATATTGACACTTCCATTTGTCCTTTGTCCGGAAAAGGTTGCTTCTGTCTTCGAAAGGGAAACGCAATTGAATTAATTTGTTGGATTTTGATGTTAATTCGGGATTGTGATAAAAAAACACAATTGAAAGATTAGTGTTTGAGAATAAATTAATTTTGATAATGCCTAGCCAAGTTTTTCCGGGAATATTTTTCAAGAAAAAAGTTGTAAAATAAAAATTCTTGAGGAAGCCAGTAGTGTCTAAAATCCAGAGGATTGTCAGGAGTTTAGATTCCAGAGTCGAGAGTCTAGAGTCTAGTGTCCAGAGTCCAGAGTTGAATGTCCATAGTCCAGAGTCCAGAGATCAGTGTCCAGAATTCAGAGTCCATAGTCTAGAGTTCAGAGTCCAGAATCCACAGTCCAGAGTCCAGAGTCCAGAGTCCAATGTTCACTGTCCAGAGTGAAGAGTTCAGAGTACAGAATCCAGAGTTCAGAACCCAGAGGTAGGAGTCCAGAATCCAGAGTACAGAATCCAGAGACAAGAGTTCAGAGTCCCCATTCCAGAGTCCGGAGTCCAGAGTCCAGAGTCCAGAGTCGAGAGTCGAGAGTCTAGAGTCCAGAGTCCGCAGGCCAGAGTTCAGATTTCAGAGTCCAGAGTTCAAAGTCCAGAGTTCTGAGTTCAGAGCCCAGAATCCTGAGTCCAGAGTCTAAAATACAGAGTCCAGAGTCCAGAAGCCAGAGTCAAAAATCCAGAGTCCAGAGTCCAGAGCCCAGAGTCCAGAATCCAGAGTCCAGAGTCCAGAGTCCAGAGTCCAGAGTTCAGAGTCCAGATTCCAGAGCCCAGAGTCCAGAGTTCCGAGTTCGGAGTCCTACCCACAGTCCAGAGTTTTGATTTCAGAGTCCAGAATTCAGAGTCTAGAGCCCAGAGTTAAGAGTCAGAGTCAAAGTCCAGAGTCCTGAGTCCAGAGTCCAGAGTTCAGAATCCAAAGTTCATAGTACAGAATGCAGAGTCCAGAGTTGAGAGTCCAAAGTCCAGAGTTCAGAGTCCAGAGTCGAAAATTCAGAGTCCAAAGTCCAGGGTCCAGTGTCCAGAATGCAGAGTTCAGAGTCCAAAGTTTAGAGTCCACAGTCCAGCGTCCAGAGTCCAGAATCCAGAGTTCAGAGTCCAGAATCCAGAGTTCAGAGTCCAGATTTCAGAGTCCAGAGTCCTGAGTCCAGGGTCCAGAGTCCGAAGTACGGAGTCCAGAGTTCAGAGTCCAGAACTCAGAGTCCAAAGTTCAGAGTCCAGAGTCGGAAGTCCAGAGTCCAGAGTCAAGAGTCCAGAGTCCAGAGTCCAGAGTTCAGAGTCCAGAGTATAAAGCCCAGAGTCCAGAGTCCAGAGTTCAGAGTTCAAAGTCCATAGAACAGAATGCAGAATGCAGAGTTCAGAGTTCAGAGTCTAAAGTTCACTGTCCAGAGTGCAGAATTCAGAGTACAGAATCCAGAGTTCAGAACCCAGAGGTAGGAGTCTAGAATCCAGAGTACAGAATCCAGAGACAAGAATTCAGAGTCCACATTCCAGAGTCTGGAGTCCGGAGTCCAGAGTTCAGAGTCAAGAGTCGAGAGTCTAGAGTCCAGAGTCCGCAGGCCAAAGTTCAGATTCCAGAGTCCAGAGTCTAAAATACAGAGTCTAGAGTCCAGAGTCCAGAGTCCAGAGTCCAGAGTCCAGAGTCCAGAGTCCAGAGTCCAGAGTCCAGAGTCCAGAGTCCAGAGTCCAGAGTCCAGAGTCCAGAGTCCAGAGTCCAGAGTCCAGAGTCCAGAGTCCAGAGTCCAGAGTCCAGAGTCCAGAGTCCAGAGCTCAGAGTCCAGATTCCAGAGCCCAGAGTCCAGAGTCCAGAGTCCAGAGTCCAGATTTCCGAGTTCGGAGTCCAGCCCACAGTCCAGAGTCTTGATTTCAGAGTCCAGAGTATAAAGGCAAGAGTCCAGAGTCCAGAGTTCAGAATCCAAAGTTCAGAGTCCAGAATTCAGAGTCCAGAGTCCCGAGTCCAGGGTCCAAATTCCAAAGTACGGAGTCCAAAGTTCAGAGTCCAGAATTCAGAGTCCAGAGTTCAGAGTCCAGAGTCTGAAGTCCAGAGTCCAGAGTCAAGAGTCCAGAGTCCAGAGTCCAGAGTCCAGAGTTCAGAGTCCAGAGTCCAAAGTACAGAGTCCAGAGTCCAGAGTTTAAAGTGCAGAGTCCAGAGTCCAGAGTTCCGAGTTCAAAGTCCATAGTACAGAATGCAGAGTCCAGAGTCCAGAGTCCAGAGTCCAGAGTCCAGAGTCCAGAGTCCAGAGTCCAGAGTCCAGAGTCCAGAGTCCAAAATCCAGAGTTCCGAGCCCAGAATCGAAAGTCCAGAGTCCAGAATCCAGAGTTCAGAGTCCAGAATGCAGAGTTCAGAGTCCAAAGTTTAGAGTCCAGAGTCCAGTATCCAGAGTCCAGAATCCAGAGTTCAGAGTCCAGAATTCAGAGTCCAAAGTCCTGAGTCCAGGGTCCAGAGTCCAAAGTCCGGAGTCCAGAGTCCAGAATTCAGAGTTCGGAGTGCAGCCCAGAGTTTAGAGTCTTGAGTTCAGAGTCCAGAATCCAGAGTCTAGAGTCCAGAGTCTAGAGTCCAGAGTTCAGAGTCAGAGTCAAAGTCCAGAGTATAAAGCCTAGGGCCCAGAGTCCAGAGTCCAACTTCTACAGTCCACAGTTCAGAATCCAGAGTTCAGAGTTGCGAGTCCAGAGTTCAGAATTCATGGTCGAGGGTTGATAGTGTAAAGTTCAAAGTCCATAATACAATGCTAAAGGTCCTGAGTTCAGAGACGAGAGTTCAGAGCCAAAAGTCAGTTTCCAAAGTCAAGAGTTTAGATGTCAGAGCTAAAAGCATCGAAATCGTAATCCAACGGTCAGAGTAAAAGTCCAAAATATAAAATCTGGAGTCTAGATTCCAGAATTCGGAGTCCAGAGTCCGAAGTTTAGAATGACTGATCAAGATTCTCGAGTTTAGAGTCGAGAGTTTAATGCCAGGAATCGTGGTGTAAAAAGTTGTTTTATTTTTCAAAAATTGGTCTATCCGAATAAGGTAATTTTTTTTCTCAATTCCATCTTAGATCTTCCTCTGACACGACTGACCGTGTTCCGTTTTTTTGCTCACTCCAATTTCACATCCATCCCGGAAAGCTTAAAACCCAAGTGTCAGCTCCTTTTTTCCCTACAGCTTCTGGCTGCTCTTGACACACTCACACTGGCAGCCCCAAAGTTAAGCAGGAATTATTAATGGATTGAACTTTGTCCTTCGGAAAAGCCAAAAGTGTTTCCAAGGTCGGTCGGCCATCCTCCGGCTGTTTCAACCTTCGGATATTGAAAAGTTGATTTTTAAATGCTAAAAAGTTAGTTGATTTTAATTTCTCGTCAGAAATGGCTGAATCCAAATCAAATGAAAGAAAGTTCTTCTGACAAGTCTTTTCGTTTTTGCAAGAGTTTCATGAACCAAATTTGCAACAAATTGAATACAGAAAGGGATGATGGTCGAACATAAAAAATATATACTATGAGAGAGTGGAAAAAACCCAATCAGCTGGAAATTTATGAAAGAAATCAACAAAGTGATGAAGGAAAAAAGTACGTGAATCGAGAGCAGCCCAGCATCTGCAATTTAAATTTTATGTTTCGCCATTCTTCGATACTACCGTGCCATAACTCTCCGGGCTCGGCAAACGCCGAAGAAGAATGTATGTGGAATGTTTTCGGATATCTTTTAAGCAAACACACAAAATAAAGCATAACCGAATCGAATAACTCTTTAGTATAGCTACACAGCATCCCGAATTCCTCGGATCGATAGGGTTGAGCTGAGCACGGGGGCCTGTGTAGAAAGCAAACAAAGTGGCTCGTAAATTATACCAAACATGATAGGGGCTATAACATGTGCGATGTTACGAGGGTAAAAGTGCGGTAAAAAAATTGTGTGTGAGATCGGGTTAAAAAAAAGAACCACTTTCTGGGCTTCTGTCAGAAGTTTGCTGTATTTTTAGTTCCTTTTTTTTATTGCGCATTTCGAAGCGAGAGCTTTTATTTAAAAGAAATAACAATTTTTAAAGTTTAGATTTTTAAACATGAAGAAAGTTTCGATAATTGAACCGGAAATTATACAAAAATGACACCTAACTGTCACAAAATTGTAACCAATGTCACAAAAACGACACGAATATGCCTCTAAAATGTTACAAAAATGACAGAAATAGCACAAAGCATCACAAAAGTATTATAAAAATGCGCAACTAATATTACAAATATGTAAAAATAAAATTTACGTGAAAGTCACAAAATTGTGAAGAAATGTAAAATTGTGAAGAAATGTTAACGAAATGCTAAAAAAAATGTCACAAAATATCACAGAAATATAACAGAGATGTCACAAAACTGTCACTAAAATGACAAAAATGACAAAAATGACAAAAATGACAAAAATGACAAAAATGACAAAAATGACAAAAATGACAAAAATGACAAAAATGACAAAAATGACAAAAATGACAAAAATGACAAAAATGACAAAAATGACAAAAATGACAAAAATGACAAAAATGACAAAAATGACAAAAATGACAAAAATGACAAAAATGACAAAAATGACAAAAATGACAAAAATGACAAAAATGACAAAAATGACAAAAATGACAAAAATGACAAAAATGACAAAAATGACAAAAATGACAAAAATGACAAAAATGACAAAAATGACAAAAATGACAAAAATGACAAAAATGACAAAAATGACAAAAATGACAAAAATGACAAAAATGACAAAAATGACAAAAATGACAAAAATGACAAAAATGACAAAAATGACAAAAATGACAAAAATGACAAAAATGACAAAAATGACAAAAATGACAAAAATGACAAAAATGACAAAAATGACAAAAATGACAAAAATGACAAAAATGACAAAAATGACAAAAATGACAAAAATGACAAAAATGACAAAAATGACAAAAATGACAAAAATGACAAAAATGACAAAAATGACAAAAATGACAAAAATGACAAAAATGACAAAAATGACAAAAATGACAAAAATGATAAAAATAACAAAAATGACAAAAATGACCAAAATGACAAAAATGACAAAAATGACAAAAATGACAAAAATGACAAAAATGACAAAAATGACAAAAATGACAAAAATGACAAAAATGACAAAAATGACAAAAATGACAAAAATGACAAAAATGACAAAAATGACAAAAATGACAAAAATGACAAAAATGACAAAAATGACAAAAATGACAAAAATGACAAAAATGACAAAAATGACAAAAATGACAAAAATGACAAAAATGACAAAAATGACAAAAATGACAAAAATGACAAAAATGACAAAAATGACAAAAATGACAAAAATGACAAAAATGACAAAAATGACAAAAATGACAAAAATGACAAAAATGACAAAAATGACAAAAATGACAAAAATGACAAAAATGACAAAAATGACAAAAATGACAAAAATGACAAAAATGACAAAAATGACAAAAATGACAGAAATGACGACGACAAAAATGAAAAATATGACAATAATTACAAAAATTTAAAAAAAATAACCAAAAAAATGATGAAAATAATTAAGACGAAACTGATTCGGAAGGACAAGTTAAGTAAAAAGTTAGCTTTCCCATGCCCGGAATGAACCTCTCGAAGGAAGTGATGCGGGGCGCAAAATTTTCCCGAGAAAGCAGAAAACTTTTCCGAAACTCTCAACAAGCCAAAGCAGGTAATTTGGTTAATGCATCATGAAACACATTATTAGAAGCTGCGGCTGAGCAGACGACGATGACGACGACGAGTATAATGACAACCGTGATAGCATTAATTATCTAATTTCGAGAAGGCGTTCGCTCTGGAAGTTTATTTTTCTGAGGGAGCAGCATTTCTAATTTCTAACGTTCCTTGCTTTTAGGAAATGAAGAAAGTAAAAAATCAAAAAAAAAAAAATGTTCCTTCAAATGTCTACAATTCCGTGCACAGGTTGTGCTAATGAGTAAGAACGCTTGAACGAACGCTTTCTCGGTGGATTTTCTCTTCCTTCCAAGACAGAAAGGCTTTATCTTTGCTTCCTTTGTTCCGGAGCATACGGGGCTTCTGTCTGTCAACCGGTGATGGTTGACTTTCTGGAGGGTTTTCGTTTGCTATTTTTTTTAACTTCCATTCTCGTTTGGCAAAGTTCACCGGTTGCAATTACTTGCCGGAAATTGTTTCAAGGGTACAAGTTTTTCTGGGGGTTTAATTTTGATAAAAGCATTTAATTAAGCTGTCTCGCAATACTCTCTGGAGCCACTTTTTTTTGTTTCGATGAAAGTCGTTTCAATATTTTTATGTCATTCGTGAAGACTGGTTTGGTGAACTCTATACGATATATGTTCGAAGTAGCTCAAGCTCATATCTCTGGAGCCACTGGTTTTTTTTTATCTTAATTACAATGATAATGTAACCTTTTTAAATTTTGGAACTAAAATTTAGCATGTAGCATAAAACCATGTTTTTTTTATCAAAAGACCTTAAACAATTTGAAACAGTCGTCAAAGACGAAATATTTTTTTTACGAATTACTTTCAGGCGCCAGAACGGAGACAGACTACTCGCTCATTTAGCGGTTGCCTTTCGCGACACATTTTCTACAAAGTCCCGAGTGAGTTGCTACAAATTCTTGGCATCTAACCAACTTTTGGGTGTTTCCCTTTATTTTTCGAGCTCGGAACAAAGTTTCTAAGTTTTTCTGCTTTCTTATTCTTTACTATTCATAAAACGAAGAATAAGGTTTTTTCTCAACAGAAAACAAAACAAATTGTAGACAGAATGGAATCGAATTGTAGAACACACTTTTAAAAAATACCCTTGGGAGTATTATACCTTGTTCAACAGTAGTAAATTCAAACTTACACGATGTCTCTCGAAATAAATCTGCCTCAGCATAACTTGGAATCTTTGCTCTTAAACAGTAGTATGTTTGAATCGACCAAAACTATGCCTCCAAATCAGTGATGAGCTACATTATGAAATTAGCATTTCGTTGGAAGGTTTTTGACTAAACGGAAGCATGAAGCATGAATCTTTTAGCACTAAATAATCGAGGGAAGAATCTAGTCCGCAAAATTGGTTTAACCTGCCAAGAGAGAGCGTGTTGCCGAAGCTATGACAGCGGAAGTTCTGAAATGTGAACCAATTTGTGGCACTATCAGTTTGAATAAATTTTCCTGCTGCTGCTGCTGCGACTGTTTGGCTGATTTCTTCATTCATTTGCGAGAACTCGCAACAAAAATTTGTGACCTTGCGAAAAAGTTTTATGGCTCATGAAAGGGGAAATTTTGTTTTTTTTTCAAACACTATTTTCGTTCTAGTTCTGGTTTTAAATTCATAAAAAATTGCATGCAGAAAAGAATAGAGTTGTCACAAATATCCTTGGAATTTCATTTTCAGTTCTGGAGCCTGAGTACCAAATTTTTATTTGGGCTTTAGTTGCATAGAAAAACACAATTTACAGAACATTCTAAATCCCAAAATCTATAAAATCAGCAAAATTTCTAATTCCTATAGTGAGAATCAATCATGTGCTAGTGGCTCTAGAGAGTGAACAAGAATAAAATCAATCTACTTGCTAACAATATTTTTTTCAATTTACCGACATAAAAGATTCGGCACCCTTCAAACATTCTTCGATTGGGTTGACCTTAAGGAGTGAAACCAGTTCGATGAGAGTTGGTTTCGTTGGATTCGTTCTAAATGTCAAATTCTGAAGTTAGAACGAAAACAACCATTCATTGAAGACCTCCTGAACAATACCTGTCAGCTTGACTGACATATTATATTTCACGTATGCTTTCGAGCGAATGATTGATCTGGCTCAATGGATTGTTGGAACTGAATTTTTTCTGCAAAGGTAGCATTTTCATTTTTGGATTTATTTTCTACCATTGCTCAGAGCATTTTAGTTGAATCCTATACATGTAAGGAAAATTTAATCTAAAACCACAACAAACCATTACTATACCCTCATTGCTTTCATTAAATCCCTGTCAGTTTTCTTGATCGGTTATCTTACCGCAAAATCGCATACAAGTACGACGTTTCCCGATAGACAACCAAAGATGTCTATATTCGAAGTAGCATGACTTGGAGCTTCCTTTAGAAAGTTGAGGAGAGCAAGTTGATTTTAAGCTAGCAATTAAAACGATAAGGATGATGTCGTCCTGAGCTGTTTGGATGGAGGGTTGTTTGGTTTGCTGATGTTGATTCCGGATTGCTGCTGGCTCAACTCGGTCTGACATGCAGTAATTGAACAGGGATTCAAAGTGTATCGGTAAACAATATGGCTTCATTAGCAATTTAATAATACATTGCTTCGGGGAGCGGATGTGTTTATTCCTATAGGATGACGTTTTGTTTTAAGCCTCATTCAAGCGTGCTTATGAAAATCAAATTTTTGTAAACATATGAATTTAATTGGATGTATTATGTTTAAGACAATCACTATGGCAATCCGGATTTTATTAACAGAAAATAATAGATGAAGATTTTCGTACATAATCTTTACTGTTTTCTGCAAGTTTTTGAAGTAAATAAAAAAAAATTAGCTGTATGGATGAAAAATGTCGTTCCTCGAGCAGAAACGACTTTTAAAGACATTTTTTTTAAGCTAGAAGATAGTCGAAGAAAAAAAAATCATCCTGAAGACCAAGACATTCGACGACTAGGAATCATCAAAGCTAAAAGCATAGATTTGCCGCACGATTTCCGAGCACTTTTCCTCGGTCACTGTCGGCCGCGTCGATTTCAAAGGACGACGACGACGATGATGTTGATCCCAATCTAGAAACCTTCCAGAGAGAAACCGATGTGATTCCATTTTCTAGAATGGTTTTGATTTTTTTCGCCATTTTTTCCATTATCAAACGCTGGAACTGGAACGGTAAGATCAAAGAACCGAGCGCTCGCTGCCTGGAAGATGATGCTTTGCTAGGGTGTCGATATCAGAATCGTTTGGCCCAGTTAAGCGTTCTTCTACATATCCTGATGAAATTTGATTTGAGACATTTTAAAGGCTAACTCATTCAGCTTCATCTTAAGAACCATAACGAGGGCAATCAAGAAGTAATCCTTGGGAGAAAAATAAAAACTTGACAAATGAGGAAGAACAAATAACGAACCAAATTAGAGAAAATGTATCGATCAATCTATCAGTCTATCAATCTATCAATCTATCAATCTATCAATCTATCAATCTATCAATCTATCAATCTATCAATCTATCAATCTATCAATCTATCAATCTATCAATCTATCAATCTATCAATCTATCAATCTATCAATCTATCAATCTATCAATCTATCAATCTATCAATCTATCAATCTATCAATCTATCAATCTATCAATCTATCAATCTATCAATCTATCAATCTATCAATCTATCAATCTATCAATCTATCAATCTATCAATCTATCAATCTATCAATCTATCAATCTATCAATCTATCAATCTATCAATCTATCAATCTATCAATCTATCAATCTATCAATCTATCAATCTATCAATCTATCAATCTATCAATCTATCAATCTATCAATCTATCAATCTATCAATCTATCAATCTATCAATCTATCAATCTATCAATCTATCAATCTATCAATCTATCAATCTATCAATCTATCAATCTATCAATCTATCAATCTATCAATCTATCAATCTATCAATCTATCAATCTATCAATCTATCAATCTATCAATCTATCAATCTATCAATCTATCAATCTATCAATCTATCAATCTATCAATCTATCAATCTATCAATCTATCAATCTATCAATCTATCAATCTATCAATCTATCAATCTATCAATCTATCAATCTATCAATCTATCAATCTATCAATCTATCAATCTATCAATCTATCAATCTATCAATCTATCAATCTATCAATCTATCAATCTATCAATCTATCAATCTATCAATCTATCAATCTATCAATCTATCAATCTATCAATCTATCAATCTATCAATCTATCAATCTATCAATCTATCAATCTATCAATCTATCAATCTATCAATCTATCAATCTATCAATCTATCAATCTATCAATCTATCAATCTATCAATCTATCAATCTATCAATCTATCAATCTATCAATCTATCAATCTATCAATCTATCAATCTATCAATCTATCAATCTATCAATCTATCAATCTATCAATCTATCAATCTATCAATCTATCAATCTATCAATCTATCAATCTATCAATCTATCAATCTATCAATCTATCAATCTATCAATCTATCAATCTATCAATCTATCAATCTATCAATCTATCAATCTATCAATCTATCAATCTATCAATCTATCAATCTATCAATCTATCAATCTATCAATCTATCAATCTATCAATCTATCAATCTATCAATCTATCAATCTATCAATCTATCAATCTATCAATCTATCAATCTATCAATCTATCAATCTATCATTCTATCAATCTATCAATCTATCAATCTATCAATCTATCAATCTATCAATCTATCAATCTATCAATCTATCAATCTATCAATCTATCAATCTATCAATCTATCAATCTATCAATCTATCAATCTATCAATCTATCAATCTATCAATCTATCAATCTATCAATCTATCAATCTATCAATCTATCAATCTATCAATCTATCAATCTATCAATCTATCAATCTATCAATCTATCAATCTATCAATCTATCAATCTATCAATCTATCAATCTATCAATCTATCAATCTATCAATCTATCAATCTATCAATCTATCAATCTATCAATCTATCAATCTATCAATCTATCAATCTATCAATCTATCAATCTATCAATCTATCAATCTATCAATCTATCAATCTATCAATCTATCAATCTATCAATCTATCAATCTATCAATCTATCAATCTATCAATCTATCAATCTATCAATCTATCAATCTATCAATCTATCAATCTATCAATCTTTCAATCTATCAATCTATCAATCCATCAATCTATCAATCTATCAATCTATAAATCTATCAATCTATCAATCTATCAACCCTAAATCTGTAACCAAAATGAAAATTTTTAAAAGAATTTTCCAAAATTACAGGAAATAAAAATTACGAATGAGAAACATGAGATGGAATATGATAAATGAGAAATGAGAAATGAGAAATGAGAAATGAGAAATGAGAAATGAGAAATGAGAAATGAGAAATGAGAAATGAGATATGAGAAATGAGAAATGAGAAATGAGAAATGAGAAATGAGAAATGAGAAATGAGAAATGAGAAATGAGAAATGAGAAATGAGAAATGAGAAATGAGAAATGAGAAATGAGAAATGAAAAATGAGAAATGAGAAATGAGAAATGAGAAATGAGAAATGAGAAATGAGAAATATGAAATGAGAAATAAGAAATGAGAAATGAGAAATGAGAAATGAGAAATGAGAAATGAGAAATGAGAAATGAGAAATGAGAAATGAGAAATGAGAAATGAGAAATGAGAAATGAGAAATGAGAAATGAGAAATGAGAAATGAGAAATGAGAAATGAGAAATGAGAAATGAGAAATGAGAAATGAGAAATGAGAAATGAGAAATGAGAAATGAGAAATGAGAAATGAGAAATGAGAAATGAGAAATGAGAAATGAGAAATGAGAAATGAGAAATGAGAAATGAGAAATGAGAAATGAGAAATGAGAAATGAGAAATGAGAAATGAGAAATGAGAAATGAGAAATGAGAATTAAGAAATGAGAAATGAGAAATGAGAAATGAGAAATGAGAAATGGGAAATGAGAAATGAGAAATGAGAAATGAGAAATGAGAAATGAGAAATGAGAAATAAGAAATGAGAAATAAGAAATGAGAAATGAGAAATGAGAAATGAGAAATGAGAAATGAGAAATGAGAAATGAGAAATGAGAAATGAGAAATGAGAAATGAGAAATGAGAAATGAGAAATGAGAAATGAGGAATGAGAAATGAGAAATGAGAATTGAGAAATGAGAAATGAGAAATGAGAAATGGGATATGAGAAATGAGAAATGAGAAATGAGAAATGAGACATGAGAAATGAGAAATGAGAAATGAGAAATGAGAAATGAGAAATGAGAAATGAGAAATGAGAAATGAGAAATGAGAAATGAGAAATGAGAAATGAGAAACGAGATATTGAGAAATTAGAAATGAGAAATGAAAAATGAGAAATGAGAAATGAGAAATGAGAAATGAGAAATGAGAAATGAGAAATGAGAAATGAGAAATGAGAAATGAGAAATGAGAAATGAGAAATGAGAAATGAGAAATGAGAAATGAGAAATGAGAAATGAGAAATGAGAAATGAGAAATGAGAAATGAGAAATGAGAAATGAGAAATGAGAAATGAGAAATGAGAAATGAGAAATGAGAAATGAGAAATGAGAAATGAGAAATAAGAAATGAGAAATAAGAAATGAGAAATGAGAAATGAGAAATGAGAAATGAGAAATGAGAAATGAGAAATGAGAAATGAGAAATGAGAAATGAGAAATGAGAAATGAGAAATGAGAAATGAGAAATGAGAAATGAGAAATGAGAAATGAGAAATGAGAAATGAGAAATGAGAAATGAGAAATGAGAAATGAGAAATGAGAAATGAGAAATGAGAAATGAGAAATGAGAAATGAGAAATGAGAAATGAGAAATGAGAAATGAGAAATGAGAAATGAGAAATGAGAAATGAGAAATGAGAAATGAGAAATGAGAAATGAGAATTAAGAAATGAGAAATGAGAAATGAGAAATGAGAAATGAGAAATGAGAAATGAGAAATGGGAAATGAGAAATGAGAAATGAGAAATGAGAAATGAGAAATGAGAAATAAGAAATGAGAAATAAGAAATGAGAAATGAGAAATGAGAAATGAGAAATGAGAAATGAGAAATGAGAAATGAGAAATGAGAAATGAGAAATGAGAAATGAGAAATGAGAAATGAGGAATGAGAAATGAGAAATGAGAATTGAGAAATGAGAAATGAGAAATGGGATATGAGAAATGAGAAATGAGAAATGAGAAATGAGACATGAGAAATGAGAAATGAGAAATGAGAAATGAGAAATGAGAAATGAGAAATGAGAAATGAGAAATGAGAAATGAGAAATGAGAAACGAGATATTGAGAAATTAGAAATGAGAAATGAAAAATGAGAAATGAGAAATGAGAAATGAGAAATGAGAAATGAGAAATGAGAAATGAGAAATGAGAAATGAGAAATGAGAAATGAGAAATGAGAAATGAGAAATGAGAAATGAGAAATGAGAAATGAGAAATGAGAAATGAGAAATGAGAAATGAGAAATGAGAAATGAGAAATGAGAAATGAGAAATGAGAAATGAGAAATGAGAAATGAGAAATGAGAAATGAGAAATGAGAAATGAGAAATGAGAAATGAGAAATGAGAAATGAGAAATGAGAAATGAGAAATGAGAAATGAGAAATGAGAAATGAGAAATGAGAAATGAGAAATGAGAAATGAGAAATGAGAAATGAGAAATGAGAAATGAGAAATGAGAAATAAGAAATGAGAAATAAGAAATGAGAAATGAGAAATGAGAAATGAGAAATGAGAAATGAGAAATGAGAAATGAGAAATGAGAAATGAGAAATGAGAAATGAGAAATGAGAAATGAGAAATGAGAAATGAGAAATGAGAAATGAGAAATGAGAAATGAGAAATGAGAAATGAGAAATGAGAAATGAGAAATGAGAAATGAGAAATGAGAAATGAGAAATGAGAAATGAGAAATGAGAAATGAGAAATGAGAAATGAGAATGGTAATATTGGAGGTGAGAAATGATAATTGAGCTTATTTTTTTTATTGAAGCCGAGAACTGTGAAACGAGGAAGAAGCATTCGAAAAAGCTTTTAACCTCAAACAAAAAGTGAGAACCCATTTTCGCTTTCATCAGCAACGGTTTCTGGCATCATATAATGACAAGACAATTTCCGTGACAGGTACCTACCCGGAGAACAAAGTATCCTAATGGTATTATTATGTATATTTTCCATTTTCTTGCTCATTTTATGGTGCTGGGGTCAAGTGTTATGAGGGAGCTTCGGTTTATCCGAATCCCGGATTGCAGGGAGCGCACATCGACGACTGCCATATTGAGCCCCATTATCAAGCACATTTAGCTGAAACCCTCTTTACGGAAAGCGAAACCTTCGGTACTTATTGCCCGATGCGAATGTGCCTTTTTATGGCAAATAGGTCAGGAGTTTTCCTCTTCTAGGTGAGGGGGAGCAGGAAAATCCCACTACACTATCATCGCCAAATGGGGTGTAGATGGTGCCGTTTCGACCTTTCCCGGTGATGACTTTGTACTTGTGATTCTGCCATTATAAGAGAAAGAAATCAATTCATGACGTTTGAGTCCGGGCTCAATGGAGCTGATGGCTCACAGACAATGGAGGTCTCATTGATTGCGAAAAAAAGTTGACCTCTGATTAATCGGAAAAGGAGCGTCAAAGGTTCTGCTGTTTTCCCATGCGAATTCCAGAAACGCCAATTTTCCCAAGAGTGGCCGCACACAGTATCGTCTACTTATTTGCAACTGCTACATATGTGGCATGGCATGTCGTTTGCTTTTGATTGGATAAAGTGTTTGCGGCTTTTGGTATCCCATCCATTTTTTTTTTTCGTTCTTATAAGGACTTTCGCCATTCGGTAGAACGAAAGTAAAAGAAGAAAAAAAACTTCAGAAGGAGGCTTAAGCGAACGGATTCAGAAGTCTTGGGGTCGATTGGCTGCATTGGCTGTAGTTTGTGGTTTTCTTGTCGGTCCTCTATTACGATAAGTGCTGGATGTTTCCTGGTTCCAGGTCTAGTGTCTGGCGTGGTTTTCGCCAGATGGGAAGCTTTACATTTGAGTGGAATTAATTAAGGGGTCTTCGGCAAGGGCGTAGCCTTCTCTGCCTGGTTTCGAGAACGGAATATTTTCCAAGTGGGATCCTTAGACCGTCAAGTATTGCGATGATGAAAGTAGCTACTTTGTATCTTTCAGGCTGGTAAATGGAAAAAATATTTAGGCATTGCATTTGAAAAATGACAATTTTGATCTCGTTACTCGAATTTATTAAAAAGTTTAAGTTTAGTGATTCTATTTTGAAAACTACGATCGCAAATTTGAATTCTGATACATTTTAGAAAATGGGAATTGATAACATTGTTTTTTAGGAACATTATTTTAGAATGATTATCACAATTGTTATATCCATTATGAATTGATATTCATTCGAAGAATTATGTTGTGCACGTATGTTGTACACCGAACTTTCAAGCTTGTTAATAGCGAAATACCAATGATTTCATAAGCCTTTGTACATTGTTAGTTCGGCCCATATTTTTGACGATTTCCAATTTTAGGAACTAAGAAAAGCCAAGGTTTGGAACATGGGGGCCAAGAATGAGAGCATCTCAGTCAGAAGTTGGAAGCCATTCATCTGAAATTATTCACAGTTCTAAAGCCAAAACATATTTTCACTACACTTTATACGCAGACACAAACATTTTATTTTAAGAAAGAAAAAAGTAAAAAACGCATCTAAAAAGTAAGTTTCCACATAAAATAGGTTTGAACAAGGAAACAAACAACCAACTAACGAATTAACTTAACTTGCAATCGTTCCTAACGCATGTTTTTTTTCGGGTGTTGAAAACTGCAGGGGCGGTTAAAGTCAATGTTTACGTGTGGTAGAAAGTAAACAAACCGCCACAAGGGTGCCAAAACTGATTGACAGGGATCGGCTGGTTTTGTTTTACCCGGAAGTTCGCTGTTTTGCGTACACTTGATGGATCGTACACTGGGAACGTACCTAATTATGGAAAGTTTACCTATCAGTGGGTCGAAGGAGAATCGGGTTTTCGATTAAAGAAGGTGTTTACATTGTTCGCGGGTGCAAATCGCGAATCGGTTATTTCTGGAGCCGAACGTTTGTTTGAACGTTTTGAATGCACGATTTTGGCCTCGTCAATGGAGCGAAAATTTCGAATGACTATCCATGTGGAAGAGCACCTGATGAGGATTGTTCCAATGGAAGAAAGAAATGATATTGTGGCAAGCCATTTTGCACGTGTCAAAATTTTTCCTTATTTTTGAGAAGGGTTCTCGAGAAATGCCGGTTCAGAGCTGTTCCGGTTCAGGGATTCAAATGAAGAAACCGTCAGCAAGGAAGGTGCTTTCGTCTTTCCAATAACTACACACACTTGTGGCACGATTTCGGGTTCATGTTTTTATTTCCTTTTATCAGAAGCATTCTGTGAGTCAGATATAACATGTTTTCGTAAGCCGGAGCAGCAAAAGAAAACTCCAAATTGTTGGAGTTGGGGAAATTTCCGCCATTCTACCTTGATTGACAGAAAACCATCCGGATCAAGGTCGAAAGGTGGATTTGGAATTGGCTCCGATGTGTGTGAGACGTCATGTAGCATTTGGAAAGGTTGATTCAGTCGAAAATGTTTCCTTTCGAAGTGATTGACGCGTGTTGTTTTTGCTTCTCTGAGATGAACACGATGAGCGGAATAAGTACAAATTAACGTGTTTTTTTAAATTTCGATGATTTAGTGAAAATTTGATAAAACTATAAAAAAACTTTGCCTGAACTATTCAATCATTTCGGAGATTCAAATCGGAGAACTATGAAAGTTATTGTGCATATTCCAATGACAGAAAAAGGAATCAAAAAATATCTGGCAATACAGACGGTTTGCTATGAAAACTGATCGTGAAAGAGTTCCCGATAAATCTCCAGAGCAGAGCCACCATACCCGGACCCTATGGCCTCTAATGAACTGTTATGTAGTGAATGTGTCAGTTTTTTGAGGAAATACATCTTTCAAATACGCCCAATAGATCGGTAATAACTTGTAAGACAACTAAGTTATGGCCAAAACAAATATGCATGTTTTTTTTAAATCATGCAGTAGACGGAAGATTAGAACATGAATTCCAAAACAAAATGTGTAAGTACCTACTTGGCCTGACAAAATTAACTGCTTCTGGCTGCAAAAAATTTGAGCAAGATTTTTACTGCCGTTAGAAATTGGTTTGCTAGACTTCAGGTTTTCCATCAAATCTCGCACATTTTCGGATAAATTTACTGTCAAAAGTTTGCGAAACGGAAGTTCTGAATGATGAGTGTTGCAAACCGGATCATTTCAAATCTTCTTGAAGCGTTTCTTTGTTAGAATTGTTTGGTTTTACAGATTTGAGCTTTCACACAAAGCTTTCGGATGAAATAATAATCATTTTTTACTATATTAAATGTTTTTAAAAAGAAAAAAAGTTTAAGTCTGCGCCTTATACTAAGGTAGAAAAATCATTTTCGTTTCTGGATCTGTTCCATTTTTTCGTGAATTTCTTTTGTTATTTGACTTTTTCATTAAGTTAGGGAATTCCCTGGATTTTTCGGCGTTTCCCGGGATTCAGGAAGCCCCGAAAATTTTAGATTCCCGGGAATTCATTATCAGGGAATCCGAGGATTGCACACTAATTTCTTCTTACATTTTGGTTTCTTTTTTTTCACTTCGACAAACATGCTCCTCAGCTGAAAATCTTGTAAACCTTATATTAAAAATTTTAAAAGATTTCGCAAGAAAAAAAAACCTGATTTAAGTAAGAACTCTCAATAAGTTCTTGAAAACGTCGAAAAATTGAACCCTAAAAATGAATTGACTAGGTTTAAGTAGGTTTTGGTATATTTTTGACCAACACAAGATGGGAAGAAACGTTGAAAGCCTGTTTCAAATGCCTTGTTTTTAAATAGCTGATAGTTTATTTGTTGATGAGTTATTAAGCTGATTGGTTTTGCTCTGTTGGGTATTTTTTCTGTTTTTACCACAATCTGCGCATTTTTTTCATGTGTACGATTATTTGTTAGAATTTTTTCTATTTTATCCTGAATGAATTTAAAACCTTTTTCTGTTATGTTGTTTACAACTATCTCATATAATTATGTTTTTCATTTATATATCCGTTTCCGTTTTTTTTCTAAATTTGAGGATTTTTTTTATATCAGATCCAAAGGGAAATATATTAACTGTGTTTGTGGATGGAATATTGTCATCCAATAAAAGTTTCAGGAGGATGTGGGGCCAAATACCAAATATGGTATGAAATGCTCTAAAAGCAGCTTTGTATTTTTGGTTTTTTTCTTATGTCTTATTTCAGACAAAATTAATCTAAAACACTTCAGTTTTCCGTTATTCAAAGTCTAAGGAAAAATCGAAAAAGCATGGAATTTATTGCGAAATTCTTGCGTTTATATACTCAAAATTGAATTCAATTGTTAGAAAATCTGAGGAATGGCAAATTGATAAAAAGTTCGAAAAACAGCTACTTTTAAAAATTTCACGTAAACAGAGATGTTTTATTTTATTTTTCCTTAATGAGGCCTTTAAAGTTATTTGATCTGAAAACGGTTTATTACACCATTCGATTTTTCGCATGTTTTTTACATAAGAAATGATGATTTACAAGAATGTATCACTTGCGACATGGCTGAAACAAAATAACTGTCGTGATATGCGAAGTGACGAACATCCATTTTTATCAGTTTTTACTTTTTGACGTCATTTTATACAGTTTTCTAAAATCTTTCAAATGCTCTGAAATTTTTTTTGATATTCCATATAGTTTTCGAGTAAATTCAGAAAAACGAAGTGTCGAATGTGCCATTTTGACGCCGATGTGATGTGACTAATATCCGTTAATCCATTTGAGAGATACGGAAAACTCTAGCAGTTCTAATAATTTTGAAACGATTTTCATAAAATTTAGGACATATACCTATCTTGACATGATGATATTTTAAAAGAAAAGACACCCCTCCCAATGGGGGTCCCATATAGAATTATTTTAAAAGTTTTTAAGGCGATCGTTTTTTATTTTTTTCAAATTTGGTATGTAAATTTATAAAACTTTTATATTTTCAGAAAATAGGTTTTCACATTTTTCAGCAAATCAATTTCACGCAGAAGTACTTTGAGAGTGGAGTTGTTTGATGATGGAATAAAAGAAGCAAATTTGCAAAAATCAATACATTTTTTAAATATTATTTTCTTAATGAGTTTTTTAATGGAAAATATAAAATATTATAAAATGAAGGGTTAAAATTATTCCTTAGTGCGCAATGATCACATATAGAAAACACTGTCAGTTTTAAATTAAAATGAAATGTTGTGCATTAATAACGATAAATTTGTTTATTGAATAAACGCACAATTTTAATAAATTAAAATTCTTCAAAATACATTCTTTCCTCGAGCATCTCCCAAAATTCTTTGTAGTTAAGTGACTCATCGCCTTGGCATATTTTGTTCGCGCTTTTGCAGCCTGTTTTTATTTTGTTGGCTTAGGTACGTTCGCAGCTGGTGGAAATTCAAACAAATTTTAAGTACAGTGAGTGAAATAAGAATTGTACCACTATGAGTTTTGCTTGTAAAAATATGAATGATTGAAACTCAACAAAATTTTCTCTACAGTTTATTTAAAACTGTTCAACGGATAAATCAAGCATAAGTTTACTTTTTTCCGATGAAGCAATTGGCGTTGGGAACCAAAAATTTGACAAAAGGGTTCAAAATAAAAATAGTACCACATACGTTTTTCTACAAAAAAACATCTTAAAATTCACTTTATAAAGGTTATGCACTTATTTGGGGATGCATCAACCAATTGGTTTAAAATCCCAAAAAAAACAATGTAAATTTTAAGAAATAAGAAATGCTTCTACAACTTTTTGAATAGATAACTGCATTTTTGTGCATTTTTAGGTGATTTCTAGCATTCCAAAGGTTTTAAAAGAGGTTTTAAAGAAATTTTTGCTCCAGCCCTACACAGAAAAACATTTGGACTATTACGTGTCACTGAAAACTGCAACCTTTAAAATAAATTACCTGTAATTAACAAAACCTGTAATTTTAAATTGTTTGCCTTGAAAGTTAACGAAGAGTCATTTATTATTACAGCAAATGTCCTGTAAAAACGTTGTACACTAAAAATTAAATGTCACGAAATCATGTTTTCGACCTGTAAAATTACGGTAAATGTCCTGCTCCTTTTTGTTACAGGACATTTGCGTAATTTTACAGGAAATATTTTTTGCTGTGTAAGCAATTTGACATTTGAGTAATAATACTTTGTCAAACTGTTTATTTTATTCACAAATACAACGTGAAATGATAAAACATAGATTCTAGGCTGAATTTGAATCCAAAAAATAGGCTTCTCATTCAAAAATAATTATTTTTAATCAGTCAAACGCTATATTTCCAGTTTTTAATCGTAGATGGAAGCACTATCTTGCTGTTAATCGGAATTGAGACCCATTTGGACACTTCGGGATTAATTAAGGCGTGCTGTATGATTTTTATCATGAAATTAGTGCATGGTACCACGTGAACGCCTTGGAAATTCCTTGGAGATTACAAATTCAAATAATAAAAATTGCATCAAAGTCGCTGAATGGGAGTTTCTTAGACCAGTAATCTGAATAACGTTGTACATTCTTATGAAGAATGATGGACCAGATGGCTTTTGGTGGCTTTTGGGCTGAGCTTTTATGTCGCTCAGATCGTACCCAGCTCAACACCGTCTTAGAATCAGGCCAGAAGAAACATTTTGAAGCCTTTAAACTGTGATTTGGCTTGACGACATTCACGAGTTTTGCACCTAATAGAGCACCCATAAGTTCCAAACGTGGAATTGATACTCGCTTCAAAGGTGCGACTTTGTTACGCGACATCACAAGCGTACAATGCACTCCAGCAGCCCAAATGATTCGAAAATATACTGCAAATCCATATGCAAGTTCACTAGCATCCGTGAAAACGTGAATTTCCATGGATGTAACTTTATCGTGATGCAAATTACCCAAGTAGCATCGACTGATACGCGTTTCTTCGACTTGAGAGAGAAGGCCAATCCAGCGCTTCCATTTCGTACAGGCTTCATCGTCAATTTTTTCATCCGATTCACAGCCACTTCGCCATAAGTCCTGGACTAGCAACTTTCCGTGCACTGTGAACGGGGTAAGTAAACCCAGCGGATCGAAGAATCCCATAACACAGCTGAGCACAATACGTTTTGTTGGCCTTTCATCTCCGGTAAAGTATTTACTCATATCATCTCGGTGAGGGGTAGAAAATGAGAAGACATCCTCACGAGGATCCCATTTTAAGCCCAACACCCTTTCGTTGTCACTCTGTTTGTCTTTGTTGAAGTTAATCGACTGTACACTTTTCGCTGCTCCCATTTTTTCGAGAAATTCTTCTGAGTTTGAGACCCAGTTGCGGATCTCAAACCCGCCCTTACTTTGGATGTATTTGACTTCCGTGGCTCTCTTAACAGCTTGCTCTTCCGTGTTCGAGCTGTCAAAATAATCATCGACGTAGTGGTTGTAGATCACAGCTTCGGATGCCTCGGGGTACTGATCCGCGAACTCTCGGGCATTGTGATTTTTAATATGTTGGGCAGAGCACGGAGAACAGGTCGCTCCAAAAATAGCTACGTTCATCACAAAGGTGTGTATAGGTTCGGAGGGATCGTTACGAAAAAAAAAACCTTTGCGCTTGTTTGTCCTGGGCCCTTATACGAATCTGGTGGTACATCTCTCGGATGTCATCACCAAAGGCCACCCTGAGCTCGCGGAATTTGCTTATCACCGCCGGGAGTGACACCAACATATCTGGATCCTAAAATAAATGCGAGTTCAATGACTTCCCTTAACCGTGGCTGCTGCATCCCACACCAGACGTACTTTATTTAATATGAGTTAAGAATTATTTATGGTTGGTTAATTCTAGAGACAGTTTTACAAGCAGGATCATAGGTAGATTTTCAAAGAACTGTCAAGAAATTCCATTTAGAAGAATGAGTTTTCAAGTTTTTTTTTTAATTTTTTATTCTATTTCTTTCTTGATTTTGGAACTTTTAAGTATCACTACGAATTTTAATTCTGGGCTGTATAAAATGCTTCAATGGGCTAAATAAGCTCTGAACTGAGCAGGAACCAGAGATGCCATTCTCTACCGAGAAAGACGGAGAACGGAGAATAAAACACCCCCGTGTGATAGCTGCAAATCACCCGGATGAGATTTTTGGTTCCTCCCCACACATTATTCGCACTCCGGTTTCGAAAGCCACACACACCTAATTTCAATAGCTCTGGCGTGCGACAATTTGTCACCGTGAGCACCCCGGTGAAAACACAGAACCGACTGGTTCAAGCCACGAAAAACTAAAGACAAAAACAAACACGATGGTGTGCAGAATAATATCATCAAATCGATGAATGTTTCGGGCGAGTGGTTCAGCTTCGTATGTGTTGGTAACCGCTACAAGCCAAGCCAGCTGCCTTCGCTGTCGCTCTCCTTGGTGAACACAATTTTTTCACTGTAGTGTGTGTTCGCTCTGTCGTGTTGATTTATAGATTCTTTACAGAGGTTCGGCTAAAAATCTCTGCGGTGCGTTTCAGAGAATCTCTACCGAGAATCGAAAACCGAGCACGCAGGTGATTCTCGTTAGAGAAATGGCAAGCCTGGCAGGGACTTTGGGTTGCTTAGGTACATTAGGGTGTGTCAGATTACAAATTTCTTCGAATTTCAAAACTACTGTAGTCTTGAAAAAGTTTCAGTTCTGGTAAAAATGAGCGCCAGAATTTGTGCAGATTAAAAAAAAATGAGAACAAGGTACCAGGATTTAGATTTGAAGTTTTATATGAAAAAAAAACGCAGAAAGTTTTTTATCAAGCGATGCAAAACAAATGTCAATACTTGGAACTCACTGGAAAATTCGCTGGCTACAACTTCATTGAATATTTCACCGATGCAGTAGAGGCTGGCAAAAAACAAATATTACTTCACAAACAGAGAATAATTTTTCATGAAAAAACCGCCCATCAAAAGACTTTATTATAGCGGTATAATGTTTGATTCTAGTGTAAGGTTGCCAGATTGCTCAACTTTATCCGGGTTGCTCGGATATTTAATACAAAATTTGGGGAAATTTTGGTTGGCCCGGTTTCCCGGATTTCTTTGAAAAAAGCCCGGATTTTGCCGAAATATACTTACTTTATCTTCAAAATCAAACAATAAAAAACAAATTGAGAATTTATTTTTTATGCGTTTTTTTAGCAAGTTTCATTAAAATAATCATGAAAGATTTTTTGGAAACCTAGAATACGATTTTAAATTTGCTGTTGAGTTTTTATGAAAAAAAAATAATTTTTTTATGTTGTTCAGATTTTTACTGGTTTTTGTTGATGTGGTATTTATTTTCTTTTTTGAAATCGGCACTGCAAAATTATTTTATTTCATCCAACGTTTCGAGACTAGGTTGGTCTCATCCTCAGGGAAAACCTACAAAGTTGTACATATTTTGTTAAGTTACTGGATTTGAGCATAATGTGAGTATTGTAAGTAGGACAAAACAGATTATGTTCAAATCCACTAACTTAACAAAATATGTGCAACTTTGTAGTTTTCCCTGAGGATGAGACCAACCTAGTCTCGAAACGTTGGATGAAATAAAATAATCATCAATTCGAAAATAGACTGCAGTGCCGATTTTAAAAAAGAAAATCAATACCACAAAAATAAAATTTTTTCAAGTTTTTTCAAAATTATGTTGAGTAATTTTTGGGTTTTAGCCAGATTTGCCCGGATACTGCCCGGATTCTGGTTGTCAATTTTGAAATGAAATGCTCGGATTTTGCCAGGTATTTAGATAAAACAGTCCAGATTTGTCCGGCCCAAATATGTGCTGGAAAAATTCTGGCAAATTTATTTCAGACTCTGATTTTTTTTAAATTGTTTTTTTGAGTGACAAAATCTTTAAATATTTTGATGAATTGATCTACACTTAATTTTCTCTCATTTGAATCAAATGTTTAGGGAAACCAGAACTTTAGAGCCATCAGATGCCATGATGCCATGGCCAAAATCTACTTAAATTAGGTTGAATTGATTTTTTTTTACAAAATTTGCACTACGATCGAATGAAAACCTTTATTGTAGGTTTGAACAAATCATATTTTCAATAAAATTCGGCATTTTCAACCGAGCGGTTTGTTGGGATCATATTGAAAATACATCAACCATTGACGTTTTCGAGAATATCTTCTCGGGCTTCAAAACTAATGTAATAATCAAACTTACTTGCTTAAGAACTTAGAACAAATACAACTTATTTTATGAAGACAATTTTTCGTCCACCATTCCTAATTTCATCATCAGGTCTTCAGTGAACTTATGAATTTTATAAGGGAAATTAATTGATAATTAATTAGTCTCGAAAGTCTCGTAAAATGTATGTGTTGTTTGGATATAACTGAAATATTGAAAAACTAAGTGATGTTTTTAAATTTAAAGACCTTTTTTTTCTAATTTTGAATGGTTTTTTGAAAAAAATTTAAAATTTACATTCAATGTTTTTAAAACCGTTTTTATGATCTACAATATTGTTAAAGATGTCTAAACCAAAAATAGTATGGTTAAAGCTTCATAAAAATAACTCGTAAAGGTGATGAAACAAGGAAGGGAAATTTTACTATTCCATTTCGCTAAGCATTTAAACAACTGAAGACAGATTCAACATTGGATCATACTAAATAGGATTTCTTGAAGGAAAAAGAGTTCCTTCATTTGTGTGGCATCGCCATTTGGCCGTCCGCTTAGGGGGAAACTTTTTGAAAGTAGTCATCGGATTGCAGGCTTCCCAGAAATTGCTTCCCAGTACCTTTTTTATTTGTCCAAGAATGAAATGAACTACAGCAAACAAATCTCTTGCTTTCACTTTTTGCCCAATGCTCCAAGCGCTTTTTTTAAAGTTCCAAATGATCAAACTGATCCTGTTTAAATATTTCGGTCTTTAGAAAGTTTCATTTGGTTGAGGGCCTTTCGCCAGTAATATGTCCTTGTAAGAAGTACATTTCAGAAGAACTTTTATGAGAGCAAAAAAGTTGGGCCATTGCAATGTGCTTTTTCAGTGCTACTTCAGAACCGAGGCTGATGCCAACCTTAGTTATATCAAATATTAAACATACTACCATTTTCTGTTCGAATAAGTTGCTTGGCTTCTAATTTGTATAATAAATGTCAGTATTTTTTAACAAAAACAGACCAGATTTGGAAACACTGATTCAGCTTAAGCGAAAAACATATGTCAACACGGAAATGGAAATCAAAAGCCGTTGGTGGTCGCATTTGAGATTCCAAAAAAAAGCCCTTCCCTGTAAAGGTAAACTCGGCAATTGGATGAGGGTTCAGACAGCAGTTTGCGAGAAGCTTTCCTTGGGTTAATTTACTCTGCTCGCTGGAATCAGATTCCTAGAAAACACCGAAAATAAAGTACTAAATAGGATTTTGCCGTTTCCTAGCGATGGAATTTTTCGTCCGACCAACACCCACCATAGCTAGCAAATAGAAAAAAGAACCACAAAAAAAAACTGGGACAAAGTTTATGCCAAGCCTTCGGAATTGTCCTGCGGAATCGGAAGTCGCCAGCTTGTTTGCACTCGAAACGGAACACAGGAAACACGAGACATCCAAGCTTAGACCGGACCGGGCAGCAAGGAAGGGTTCAAGCTTTTGATCCTGTCTGCCTCAAATGCCAAGTTGACAGGCTCGTTCACCGGGATTGCTTTATTAAATCGAAAGAGGAAACTTTTTCAAACTTCATCTGTTGTGTTGGCTACGGCTGCAGGTCTGGAATGGGGCCTGGCGAGTGATGAGAGCGAGGAAAAAGTCCATGGTTCATGGTAAAAAGGATTTTATTCGTCCCTGGGAAATGAATGGTTTAGCTGTTCATGACGTTGGCAACAGAACAGCTGCAAATATATTTATGTTTAATCTTCTGTTGGCATTTTCTGTTTTATACCTTTGGGGCAACGTAATAAAGTCATCATGTTTCGAGAGTTACATCATGTGGGAACGTTTCAGGTTTATATTTATGCTCATGTGAATCATTCGTTTTGCATAAATGAATGATTAATTTCAAGTGTGATCGTCTGTAAATAACTTCATTCTTTGCGTAGGAAGTGTAGCATAAATTTTCAAATAAAGAACCTCATTCTCATTTCAAATTTGTATTGACAATATATTATCTCAAATCAAACAATTAAAACTATAGAATTTCTCGTGATACTCGTTGAAAATTTACTTGTATCTTTTCTTCCCGTTTTTTTATTTATCATTTATATATTTTTCTCATTTCTCATTTCTCATTTCTCATTTATGATTTCTCATTTCTCATTTCTCATTTCTCATTTCTCATTTCTCATATTTCATTTCACATTTCACATTTCTCATTTCTCATTTCTCATCTCTCATTTCTCATTTCTCATTTCTTATTTCTCATTTCTCATTTCTCATTTCTCATTTCTCATTTCTCATTTCTCATTTCTCATTTCTCATTTCTCATTTCTCATTTCTCATTTCTCATTTCTCATTTCTCATTCCTCATTTCTCATTTCTCATTTCTCATTTCTCATTTCTCATTTCTCATTTCTCATTTCTCATTTCTCATTTCTCATTTCTCATTTCTCATTTCTCATTTCTCATTTCTCATTTCTCATTTCTCATTTCTCATTTCTCATTTCTCATTTCTCATTTCTCATTTCTCATTTCTCATTTCTCATTTCTCATTTCTCATTTCTCATTTCTCATTTCTCATTTCTCATTTCTCATTTCTCATTTCTCATTTCTCATTTCTCATTTCTCATTTCTCATTTCTCAATTTTGTCCCTCATTTCTCATTTCTCAATTCTCGTTTCTCATTTCTCATTTCTCATTTCTCATTTCTCATTTCTCATTTCTCATTTCTCATTTCTCATTTCTCATTTCTCAATCCTCATTGCTCATCTCTCAATTCTCATTCCTCCCTTCTCAATTCTAATTTCTCATTTCTCATTTCTCATTTCTCATTTCTCATTTCTCATTTCTCATTTTTCATTTCTCATTTCACATTTCTCATTTCTCATTTCTTTTTTCTCATTTCTCATTTCTCATTTCTCATTTCTTATTTCTTATTTCTCATTTTTCTCATTTCTCATTTCTCATTTCTCATTTCTCATTTCTCATTTATCATTTATCATTTCTCATTTCTCATTTCTCATTTCTCATTTCTCATTTCTCATTTCTCATTTCTCATTTCTCATTTCTCATTTCTCATTTCTCATTTCTCATTTCTCATTTCTCATTTCTCATTTCTCATTTCTCATTTCTCATTTCTCATTTCTCATTTCTCATTTCTCATTTCTCATTTCTCATTTCTCATTTCTCATTTATGATTTCTCATTTCTCATTTCTCATTTCTCATTTCTCATTTCTCATATTTCATTTCACATTTCACATTTCTCATTTCTCATTTCTCATCTCTCATTTCTCATTTCTCATTTCTTATTTCTCATTTCTCATTTCTCATTTCTCATTTCTCATTTCTCATTTCTCATTTCTCATTTCTCATTTCTCATTTCTCATTTCTCATTTCTCATTTCTCATTTCTCATTTCTCATTTCTCATTCCTCATTTCTCATTTCTCATTTCTCATTTCTCATTTCTCATTTCTCATTTCTCATTTCTCATTTCTCATTTCTCATTTCTCATTTCTCATTTCTCATTTCTCATTTCTCATTTCTCATTTCTCATTTCTCATTTCTCATTTCTCATTTCTCATTTCTCATTTCTCATTTCTCATTTCTCATTTCTCATTTCTCATTTCTCATTTCTCATTTCTCATTTCTCATTTCTCATTTCTCATTTCTCATTTCTCATTTCTCATTTCTCAATTTTGTCCCTCATTTCTCATTTCTCAATTCTCGTTTCTCATTTCTCATTTCTCATTTCTCATTTCTCATTTCTCATTTCTCATTTCTCATTTCTCATTTCTCATTTCTCAATCCTCATTGCTCATCTCTCAATTCTCATTCCTCCCTTCTCAATTCTAATTTCTCATTTCTCATTTCTCATTTCTCATTTCTCATTTCTCATTTTTCATTTCTCATTTCACATTTCTCATTTCTCATTTCTTTTTTCTCATTTCTCATTTCTCATTTCTCATTTCTTATTTCTTATTTCTCATTTTTCTCATTTCTCATTTCTCATTTCTCATTTATCATTTATCATTTCTCATTTCTCATTTCTCATTTCTCATTTCTCATTTCTCATTTCTCATTTCTCATTTCTCATTTCTCATTTCTCATTTCTCATTTCTCATTTCTCATTTCTCATTTCTCATTTCTCATTTCTCATTTCTCATTTCTCATTTCTCATTTCTCATTTCTCATTTCTCATTTCTCATTTCTCATTTCTCATTTCTCATTTCTCATTTCTCATTTCTCATTTCTCATTTCTCATTTCTCATTTCTCATTTCTCATTTCTCATTTCTCATTTCTCATTTCTCATTTCTCATTTCTCATTTCTCATTTCTCATTTCTCATTTCTCAATTCTATTTTTTTCTTTTCATTTCTGGGTTCTCGTTATATTTATATTTATTTGATTGTAAAACGACTTTAATCGAAACAAAATAAAAGTTATATTTAATTGTTTTTGGAATTCTCCTGATGCTGATGTTTCTATCGCTACAGGAAAAAATTCCTGTTCTTTTCTCTTATGGAAAAACGTGATGCTTTGATAATAATCGATTGAGATTTTTGTTGGTAGTAAATTTAATGCTCCTTCTGTGTTCGGTTTATTCATAATCAGGGATATCTATTTTAACCCATCAAACACAGACTTCCTCGTAAAGCGGAAGAGTTCAATCGATTGGAAAATAAAAGCTTGGAAAGCTAAAAATGGTATCGAGCAGCCGGAAATCGATTTAAAAATCATTTCCGGAATTTTTTTCTGCATTTGAAGTGAATGGAATGGTAGTTTCGATTTCTGGATTTGATACTAAAGAATAAAAAGGGAGGTAAGAAATGTAAAAAAGCAAAGAGAGAGCTCGAGTTGAATTCCATATTATGATCCCATTTCGGAGAATTTGTTTTTGTCATTTGTGTCAAATCAGGTGACGCCTTTTTTCCAATGAAAAATTGAGAAAACTCAGTAAACACTACTGTAAGTTAGAGGCATTAATTGGAATAAAAAATCGAAACAAAAATTCTGATAAGAGTTTAAAACCAAGCTTTTAATTTCGAGTACAAAAAGTATCAAGGGCTGAATTGACTCGACGTTTCGATCTTATGATTCAGCCTTCCCTGAAGGCCTGTGTTCGATGTTGATAAAGGTTTTACTATTCGAACTTTCGATTTTCAGAAACTCATTCCAAAAAGGTTTTCCGAGTCCTTTGGAAGTTTTTCAACAGCGGAAACCGAATTTCCTTCAGAAAATAGTTAACATCAACCCATCGATAGCCGCTTATTTTGGTTGATTAAACTACTGGTAAATAAAATCGTTCCAAAGAGAAAATGAGAAAAAAACAACACGCACATAAGGTCGATTCATGCCGCTAGACAGGTTCCATTCTTTCGTACAAAAGTACCGAAGCAGCAAATCACTGAAGACAGAAAAAAGCGAATAAACGCAACAAAATCTGTTCAAATTACCACAAACAATGCGATGGCGGCAGGCCCAACACCAATTGAACCGGTGATAACATAAGGTTTTTGCGCTGTTAGCAGAGCGAACGAAAAAATAACAACCATGGGTACATTCACAGAGTCGGTTTAACCTTCGCATTAAAAAACGTTAAACGGGGAAATCGACAGCACAGCCCCGAATGTAATACAACTCAGCAGCGTAGTAACAACGAAAATTAATGGCGGAAAAATTAACACCGCTCACGCGTGTTCTTTTTTTGGTTTTGGAAAACAGAAATGAAAAAAAAAAGACTCCGATAGGCAAAAGTTAATTGTGCCGTACCGATTAATCGTTACACTTTAACGAATGGGTAATGGTGAGTTTTTTCAGTCATCATAATACTAGAAAAATTGGAAAAAGATTTAAAAAAAATGCAGATTAAGTTGCTCTAGATATTGTGAGTCAAATTAAGCCAGATTGACTGACAGCACTGTCAAGAACTTTCATTTTTAACCCGTTTTCTTGTAGATTGATGTTTCTTATTTGGTATTTTTGTGCTGTTTTTTGTCGATTATGTGTCATTTTTTTGGTAATCTTTGTGAAATTTTTGTTTAATTTTTTGTTAAACTAAACTGCCCTTCTAAGCAAGATTGTCCCATGTGGAAAAACGAGCAAGCGAGAAAAACGCGATTGAAATTTAGATCTGTTTTTCGGATTTTCGTTAAATTTATGGCTCTTCCGCACCTTTCATGCATATTGTTTTTGTTGTTGGTCAATTTACATTGGAATCTATACTTACTTTTTGATTTTTTTCCTCAAAGCAGAAGATACTCGTCAAAAATCGCCTCGTGTGACACTTTTGCGTAGAATATGAGCGTGTGTTTTTTTGTTTCTATGGAAAAACTGTCACACGAGCTCTTTTTTCTTCTATGTTATTGTGCGGAAACGGGAAGGATTTTAAAGTGTTTCGGAAAAAATCATAATTGAGCGTTCAAAACTATAGATAAGATGAGTGCATTATCGATGCTGAAGGTTTACGGTTTGGAGTCAAGTTTAGAGAACAGTGACAGACAGTAATTACGATTTCCTCGGATTCAATGACACCGAAATCAGAATTGGATCAGAACGGTTCTTAAGATGTTTTTTTCTAAGTTTAAGGATGATCCGAATGAATCCGATTTAAGTTTTTTTTAAACTTTTTTTTAGAACTATGAATGAAATAATCAAGGAAGATTCTTCGCGGAAGCGCATTATTGCGCATCGATTAATTGTTTTCCTGTGGATGCTGGAAGCATTGCCATAACCATGTTAGCTGGGATGATCGAGCTCATTTGAAAAACACATTCTGGAGCTTCGATAACGTAGGCCAAAAAATACTACAAGTATCCGAAAATATGCTTATTATGAGGAACCAAAAATAAGACAAAATTATGGATCTGAACCGGAAGTGGAGAAAAAGCTTTCACTGAAGTGACCCCCTCTCCCTTGTCCATCCCTGTGACCTTCATTCATAAAAAAATACATTTAACGTTCAACATTACAGTACAATGTGTCACTAAAGCAATTTTTGAGGAATTCTGTTACAGTCGAGTGGTTTTTGAAGAGTTTTTCTCAGTGGGACATTCTTGCGTAGAAACATCAACATAGAGACAACCACCTAGATGAAAATTTCGTAGATGTTCAGAACAAAGTATACTTTTTTGTGTTTGTATTCGAAAGATAACACCATAATAAGCAGTTCCTAGCAAAAAAGTGAAAATGACCCAAAAGTCACATGGGACATTCTTGCGTAGAACGGCAGTAAAGTTATTTTAAAATAATTTTTGTGTCATTTTCGAGGCTTTTGAAGAAAATTCAGGTGAATTTTTGTGCAATTTTTAGTTAGTTCTGTGAAATTTTTGTATTACTTAATGGTAATTTTTATTGTCACTTCTGTGTCATTTTTCTGAGTTTTTTTTTCAACTTATGTGTCATCTTTGTACCACTTATTTGTCATTTTTGTGCTTTTTTTGGGTAGCTGTTTTGTAATTTTTGAGTAATTGCTTTGTCATTCTGTAAGTCATATATGACAGTCTTATGCCAACTTTGAATGGTTTAATTTTTGTGTCATTGTTCCGGTATTGAAAAAAAGGTTCACCAATCTAGATAGCTTGTCAACGACAGCTTCAAGCTGCAATTTATTTTAAGGTTATTTTAAGTAAAGTAGGTTTAAGCAGAAAGTACTATTTAACACTTACAAATTTAGTGCGCTTATATCGCTTGTTCTTTTCAACTACCGAAACGGGTTTTCTCCTAACGGTTTTATCCGAACTTTCCAGTGGCTATAGATTAGAATTACGAATAAATCTCTACGTTTACATGTGGTAAGTATGAGTCAAACCTGGTATACTGCTCGCGGAATATTTGCTGGTTCAGTCCCGGATAAATAAGCTACGAGTAGCTATCTTAGCACAACAACTTGGAGGTAAGTATAACTAGGAGTAAGTATAACTTGAAGGTAAGTATAACATGAAGGTAAGTATAACTTTGTGGAAGGATAATAATAATTTTAGGCTTTCTAATTTCAGGAACTCTAGCTTCTAATCTAGTTTACAACCGGATGTGAAATGTCTTGAAGAGACGTCAAAATCTCATATGTCGCGACGCTGAAGAATCCGCAACACCGATGAAGCGTCGCCGCCAAACTCCAGTGCAACCAGTTTCCAACAGCCTCCCCCCCGTAACACAGGTCAAGCAGATCCTGTGTTACTCTCTGGAGCCACATCTAGAATTGCCAACTTTGAGACTGATTGTTTAGAGATCCCTTTATGAGTATGAATCAAAGCCCTTCTAACTCGCCCGTCTTGCCCGGATATGACCTTTATGACTTTACCCCGTATCCAACCATTTCTTTTTCCATCGTCTACGATTATGACCAAATCTCCTTCAATAACTGGACGCGATTCTCCCAGCCATTTTGTTCGGCGAGTCAGTTCCGGAAGATATTCACGAGTCCAACGACGCCAGAAGATATCAGCTTGATGTTGAATTTGATACCAGGAGTTCTTGAGCGCCAATCTTTCATCCACCGGTTCTATTCCAGGTTGTTTTATGCCGCTAGAGCTACCAAGCAAAAGGTGATTTGGAGTAAGAGCTTCACTCTCTGGAGCCTCCAACGGAAGATACGTCAGTGGTCTTGAGTTTACTATGCTTTCGGCTTCAACCAGCAGGGTCAATAGAGCTTCGTCGGTCAACTTCCGTCCGGCTTCAATACTTGAGTACATCGCTGTTTTTACCGAGCGCACCATACGCTCCCAGGAGCCTCCCATGTGCGGGGTTCCAGGAGGAATAAAAATCCACTTCGTTACGGTATTTGTGAACGTTGACGCCAGTCCTTCTTGAATGTTACGTATCTGATTCTGTAGTATGTTATCTGCACCTCGAAAGTTTGTGCCGTTATCTGAATGAAATTCTAGCGGAGAGCCACGACGAGCGACAAACCGACGGATACTCATGATGCACGATTGAGTGTCCAGACCGTACACAACCTCCACATGTACTGCGCGTATGGTTAAGCACGTGAACAAGGCTACCCATCGCTTCACTGCGCTTCTACCAACTTTAACAGAAACCGGTCCGAAAAGATCTAGCCCAACATAGCTAAAGGGTCGGGTAAATGATGCTAATCTTGCTTCAGGAAGCGGTGCCATTCTGGGAACTTGAGGGCGTGCTTTGTACACTTTGCACCATTGACAATGTTTTACGATTTTCTTGGCTCGCGATCGTATTTGAGGGATGTAGAAAAATTGTCTTATTTCGTTCACTACAGTTTCAAAGTTTGCGTGATGATATTTACTATGATAGTAATCGATCAGGAGATCGGTAACCCGATGTTGCTTGCACAGGATTACTGGAAACTTGGTTCTCTCTTCAACGTTCCTAGCCGCTCCTATTCGACCGTCCACTCTGAGCACTCCGTGCTCATCTAAGTAAGGGGATAACTTGTACAAAGGACTGTTCTTTTCTACACCAACATTGGTAGTCGACAGCAGTACTGACATATCTTCTGGAAAAGCCTCCCATTGTGAAATGCGAAAAAGGTAATTTTCAGCCTCCTGCAATTCATCTTGAGTGAGATAAGAACTATCCAGCTTTGATCTTTTCTTTTGAACGTTGTTAAAGTACCGTAAAACGTACGCCGTCACTCTTACCATCCTAGTCCACCGTGAAAAACGTGAAGGGTCAATCACCGGTACCGGAACAGTAATACCATGATGTATTCCACAAAGTTTCATCTCTTCGTTGGTAGCTAAGATTGATTTTGGTCTAGGCCAATACTTTTCACCTAATTTCAAGAACTCGGGACCCTGAAACCATGAGCTGTTTGTATTCAGTTGGCCTCCTTGACCCCATTTTGTCGCTAGATCTGCTACGTTTAGTTTCGTCGATATCCACCGCCAGTCAGAGATCGTAGTTGTTGTTAAGACCTCAGAAACACGACAGGCAACAAACTGTTTATAACGCCGATGATCGGAGCGTATCCATGCCAAAACTGTGCTTGAATCTGACCAGAAGACTGTTTTGTGTATTGTCAAAGTATGCCCCTCTTTGATGAATGTTGCTAAACGTGTTGCGAGAACGGCGGCCTGCAGTTCTAAACGAGGGATGGAGCAGTGTTTCAGAGGGGCTACTTTTGTCTTAGCCGCAACCAAGGAGCACTGGAAAGATTCGTCGGAAACAGGAATACGGAAGAAGGCAACTGCAGCATAAGCGTCTTCGCTTGCATCAGCAAATACGTGGAGTTCTAAATACTTGTACTGTTGAGCTGTTGCACCGGGATAATAACACCTGGGGATTCTTAGGTCCGCTATCACTTTGAAGAGGTCAGTCCATCGTATCCACTTCGCATAACCTTGGTCGTCGATTTCTTCATCCCATTTGGTCCCAGCACGCCAGATGTCTTGCAACAACACTTTCCCTTGCACCACGAACGCTGCTAAAAGCCCCAGAGGATCAAACACACTCATCAGAAATTTGAGAACTTGACGCTTTGTAGGTCTATTTTTGCTAGTGATAAGCTTCTGCAAATCTTGTTGAAAAGAGGTGCTGTAGGCTAGGAGATCTTCTCCGGAGAACCATTGCATGCCTAACACCTTCTCGCTACTTGTCGAGTTGATCCCAATGCACGACGGATTGCTGATTGTTTGTTTCTCCAGTACATCGATAACTTCGGGGCAGTTTGACTTCCAGTCTCGTATTTTGAATCCACCATGAGCATGAACATCACGTATTTCAACAGCAACTTTTTTGGCTTCTTCTTTACTGGCGAAGCTTCCCATATAGTCATCTACATAGTGACCATCTATAATCTCTTCTGCAGCTCGGGGATATTTCTCAGAAAACTCCATGGCATTCCGGTTTTTGACGTATTGGGCGGATGCAGGAGAACAAGTGGATCCAAACGTCGCTACCTGCATAACGAAAACTTCTAGATTTTTGTTCGGGACTGATCGCCAAAGAAATCGTTGAGATTGTTGATCTTGGGGGCGGATAAGAATCTGGTGATACATTTCTGCTATATCGCCCGTTACTGCAATAGCGAACTGGCGAAATCGAAAAAGAACTCTTGGTAATGCAACGAGCTGATCAGGTCCCTTTAACAACATTGTATTTAACGACACTCCTTTTACCATGGCAGATGCATCCCAAACCATACGTACTTTTCCCGGTTTCTTGGGATTCACTACTACACCCAACGGTAAGTACCATACTTTCCGAGGATCGCTATTTTCAAGTTCATCTGTAGTAGCTCGACGAGCGTATCCTTTTGCTACATAATCTTTAATTTGTTGTTCAATTGTTTGTTTTATTTTCAGGTTTTTTTCCAGCTTTCTTTCGAGACATTCGAATCGTTTCATGGCCATAGGAAAACTGTCCGGAAACTCAATTAGGTCAGGATCGTATTTCCATAGTAGACCGGTCTGAAAACGTTGGCCAACGCGAATAGTTGATTCTTCCAGAATCTTATTTGCTCTGATATCATCTGCCGATTCTAACATTTTTGAAGCCGCAATACCAGTATCTTCTAATGCGAAGTAATCTTTTACCGTATCATGGAGTGTTCGATCGGTTATGCACACGCATGTATGAAGATTCACTGTTGATTTTTCTATTACATCGACTGTTCCCCCATAAACACACCAACCAAGGCGTGTCTTGGTAGCAACTGGTTCGTTGAGCTTGCCTTCTTTAACTCGAAGAGGAACTGTCAACCGGATATTATTAACTCCAATTAAAATTCGGGGCACTGCATGAGTATAGCTTGAGATTGGTAGACCTTGTAGATGGTGGAACATTGTTGACAGTGAATCAAATTGCAATGACTGTTGCGGAAGTGTCAAAGCTTTTACCGTTCTGGTATCTTGTAATTGATATTTAGCAAGATTAATTCCGGATATTTTTAATTCAATTTTTTGTGAACTGCGTTCGGTTCGGGTCACGTTTCCAGTCCATTTTAAGCAGAGAACTTGAGGATCACCTTGGATTCCAAGCTCATGAGCTAACGCCTCTTCCATGAGTGTAAGAGATGAGCCCTCATCCAAAAAGGCATAAGTATCTAGCTTTCGGTTTCCGCTTCCATACACCGTGATCGGCAAAATACGGAAAAGATGAGATGAGGTCGAACTCCGATGTGAGTGATTTTCAGCTGACGTAACGGTATGATGGTTTACAAAATTATTCGAAGCATCACTAGAAGGAGGAGGGGTTCGAGGGGAATGTAGAAGAGGATGATGTCGCTGCTGGCAACCGTTCACATCACATTGACCACGCACTCGACAGGAACGACGACCATGGAAATTAAGACAGTTCCTGCAAAGTCCTTCTTTGAGTACCAGCTGCCAACGGTTGTTTATGTTGAACGATGCAAATTCCGCACAATCCTTGAGACGATGATCCCCATCACATGCAACGCATGTCAGAACTCGGCTAGTTGTTTGACGGACGTCCACGTGCGCATGAAGCAAACCGCGCTTCGGTTTGCTACGATCTTCCGATCTACCGGTTGGTCCCGTGTACAAGGTAACACGACTGGCGGAGGTAATCAATTTATTCATAAATTCTCCAAAATCATGCAAATCAACATCACTTTTCACTACACTATAATCCGCCCACTGCATCTTGTAATTATCAGGTAAACGTTGTACTAATTCAGAAAGTAGTGACGGATTTGACAGGTGATTCTCTTGATTCGCAGCTTTGAGGTGATCACAAAAACCCTGGACGATAATGCCGAATTCAATTAACGATTCAAGTTTCTCATTTTTAGGTGGGGGAATAGAACGAATTTTGGCTAGCATATCGTTAATTAATAACTCAGGCCTTCCATAAAAGCTTCGGAGTGTATCAATAATACTCGGAACGGAATTCGGCATCATAAGGCGACTCCGGACCGAGTCAAGAGCTGCGCCTTTTAAGCATCGCTGAAGGCGTAAAAGATTTTCGGCTTTATTGAAACCACAGGCCAATGTTGTGGTTGTGAAAATGCTTATAAACATAGGCCATTCTGCCGGGTTCCCAGTGAAGGTAGGGAGGTCACGATTCATGGTCTGGCGAGCAGCAAGTTGAGAGGGAGTGGGTTTATAGTCAGTCATAAATTGGGCTATATTTGATTCACTTGGCGACATGTGTCCAAATTGGCTTATCAGGGACTCATAATGGTCTATATTTGTTATGGGAGACATTGGTTGGCAATTCAAATCAGTAGATGGAACGGGCTTACCTTGTTGGTGTTGGTTGGAGGTATACTTGGTCGGAGGGGAAGGCTGTTCGGTTTCTCCGTCTTCGATGATGACGTTGGGGACAAAATAATTTTCCTGTTGATCTGCTCTGAACTCCGGGAGAGGAAAGGCAGATGGTAACCCAGCGTTCGGATGCTGTTTTAAACCGGCGCGTTTTTTCTGCAGCTGCTCGATGTGTTGCACGTCAGCATTCGATGTTGATATCAATTTCCTCGAATGTCCTCCCCTTCCGCTTTTGTTGGTTGGATTTAGTTTGGGCGTGGTTCCGGAATGCATTCCTGCTGCTCGGACGGGTGGAAGAGTGGCAAAAGAATTTGGTGGATGTTGTGGAATCGTAGGACTGATTTCGGATTCGAGCCCAATGACATCGCACACGTCGTTCTCGGGCTCTGAGATTTGGTCGAGCCAATCAACGGTTCGTTGAAGACTGCTTCTTTTAGTTACCCGACTTCGATGGCTGCCGTTTTCTTCCGGATCTTCGACAGCTGCTTGGAGAAGTTTGTACTTCTCATCAACCATCTGCTGTTCGGCATGGATTGCATCCAGTTTAACCTTTAGAGCTTTTTGCTCTAGAGCGCGCTTTTCAGCCAGCTTCTCTAGTTTTAGTTGAATGCGTTTGTGTGAACTGGTTGTGGTGGTGCTACTCGCGATACTAGGAGCTGGAACACACTTACGGCAAGTCCACGGCTTGCTTTTGATGGACCCCGTGACACCAGCGCAAGATTGATGCCACCAATCGTCGCATTGGTCACACTGGACAAGGTTCCCAGCGCCGTCCGGCTTATCGCAAGCTACACAGCTAGATGTTCCTTCGGTATCTGTCGCAGGCGAAGGCGCGTTTTTGTCAACAGCTGCCATTCTCGCGGTGTCGACCGTAAATTTCTTGAAGATTGTTCCGGTATTGAAAAAAAGGTTCACCAATCTAGATAGCTTGTCAACGACAGCTTCAAGCTGCAATTTATTTTAAGGTTATTTTAAGTAAAGTAGGTTTAAGCAGAAAGTACTATTTAACACTTACAAATTTAGTGCGCTTATATCGCTTGTTCTTTTCAACTACCGAAACGGGTTTTCTCCTAACGGTTTTATCCGAACTTTCCAGTGGCTATAGATTAGAATTACGAATAAATCTCTACGTTTACATGTGGTAAGTATGAGTCAAACCTGGTATACTGCTCGCGGAATATTTGCTGGTTCAGTCCCGGATAAATAAGCTACGAGTAGCTATCTTAGCACAACAACTTGGAGGTAAGTATAACTAGGAGTAAGTATAACTTGAAGGTAAGTATAACATGAAGGTAAGTATAACTTTGTGGAAGGATAATAATAATTTTAGGCTTTCTAATTTCAGGAACTCTAGCTTCTAATCTAGTTTACAACCGGATGTGAAATGTCTTGAAGAGACGTCAAAATCTCATATGTCGCGACGCTGAAGAATCCGCAACACCGATGAAGCGTCGCCGCCAAACTCCAGTGCAACCAGTTTCCAACAGTCATTAATATTATTTTTGTCATTTTTGTAATTTAAGTCATTTTCGTGTCATTTTTGTGACATTTTTGTGTCATTTTCGTGTCCTTTTCGTGTCATTTTCGTGTTATTTTTGTGTCATATTCGTGTCGTTTTCTCGTCGTTTTCGTGTCATTTTTGTGTCATTTTGTAACATTTTTGTAACATGTTTGTAACATTTTTTGTAACATTTTTGTGTCATTTTCGTGTCATTTGCGCGTCATTTCGTGCCATTTTCGTGTACTTTTTGTGTAATTTTTTGACATTTTTGTGTCACTTATGTGTCACATTTTTGTCACATTTTTATCACTTTTGTGTCATTTTGGTGTCATTTTGGTGTCATTTTGGTGTCATTTTGGTGTCATTTTGGTGTCAGTTTTTGTGCCATTTTTGTGCCATTTTTGTGTCATTTTTGTGTCATCTTTGTGTAATTTTGTGTCATTTTTGTGTCATTCTTGTGTCAATTTTGTGTCATTTTTATGTCATTTTTGTGTCATTCTTGTGACATTTTTGTGTCACTTTTGTGCCATTTTTGTGTCATTTTTGTGTCATTTTGTGTCATTTTCGTGACAGTTTTGTGTCATTTTTGTGCCATTTTGTGTCATTTGTGTGTCATTTTTGTAACTTTTTTGTGTCATTTTCGTGTTATTTTTGTGTCATTTTTGTGTCATGTCTGTAACATTTTTGTGTCATTTTTGTGTCATTTTTGTGTCATTTTTGTGTCATTTTTGTGTAATTTTTATGTCATTTTTGTGTCATTTTTGTGTCATTTTTGTGTCATTTTTGTGTCATTTTTGTGTCATTTTTGTGTCATTTTTGTGTCATCTTTGTGTCATTTTGTGTCATTTTGTGTCATTTTTGTGTCATTCTTGTGTCAATTTTGTGTCATTTTTATGTCATTTTTGTGTCATTTTGTGTCATTTTGTGTCATTTTCGTGTCATTTTCGTGACAGTTTTGTGTCATTTTTGTGCCATTTCGTGTCGTTTGTGTGTCATTTTTGTAACTTTTTTGTGTCATTTTCGTGTCATTTTTGTGCCATTTTTGTGTCATGTCTGTAACATTTTTGTGTCATTTTTGTGTCAATTTTGTGTAATTTTTGTGTCACTTTTGTGTCATTTTTGTGTCATTTTTGTGTCAATTTTGTGCAATTTTTATGTAATTTTTGTGTCATTTTTGTGTCATTTTTGTATCAATTTTGTGTCATTTTTGTGTTAATTTTGTGTCATTTTTTTGTAATTTTTGTGCCATTTTTGTGTAATTTTCGATTCATTTTTGTGTCATTTTTGTGTCATTTTTGTGGTATTTTTAAATCATTTTGTATCATTTTTGTGTCATTTTTGTAACATTTTTGTGTCTTTTTTGTGTTATTTTTGTATCATTTTGTGTAATTTTTGTGTCATTTTTGTGTCATTTTTCTGAAGTTTTCGTGTCATTTTTGTGACATTTTCGTGTCATATTTGTTTCATTTTTGTGTCATTTATGAGTAATTTTTAAGTCATTTGTGTAATTTTTGTGAAATTTTTGTGTTATTTTTGTGTCATTTTTGTGTCACATTTAAGTCATTTTTGTGTCATTTATGGGTCAGTTATGGGTTATTTTTGTCTGTTTAGTCTTTTTCGTCATTGTCGTCATTTTGGTCTTTAGTGTCTTTTTTGTCTTTTTTTGTCTTTTTTTGTCTTTTTTGTCTTTTTTGTCTTTTTTGTTTTTTTTTGTCTTTTTTGTCTTTTTTGTCTTTTTTGTCTTTTTTGTCTTTTTTGTCTTTTTGTCTTTTTTGTCTTTTTTGTCTTTTTTGTCTTTTTTGTCTTTTTTGTCTTTTTTGTCTTTTTTGTCTTTTTTGTCTTTTTTGTCTTTTTTGTCTTTTTTGTCTTTTTTGTCTTTTTTGTCTTTTTTGTTTTTTTTGTCTTTTTTGTCTTTTTTGTCTTTTTTGTCTTTTTTGTCTTTTTTGTCTTTTTTGTCTTTTTTGTCTTTTTTGTCTTTTTTGTCTTTTTTGTCTTTTTTGTCTTTTTTGTCTTTTTTGTCTTTTTTGTCTTTTTTGTCTTTTTTGTCTTTTTTGTCTTTTTTGTCGTTTTTGTTTTTTTGTCATGATTTAACTTTTTTTTCTTAAAATTTACCAAATTTAAATAAAGCCTTTCTCTTAAAATTTGTATTTCCACAGTTACGAAACATTTCATTTGACTAGAAGAAACATATGTTCATACATAAATGATACACTTACCTCTCAATAATAATGGCAGAAATTATTCAGCTTCAAGCAAACAACAATTTAGTCGCTGCTCCGATCGAGGAAATAAATTGGCAACTGCCGCCGTAAGTACGTAGTAGGTTTCACACGGTGCAATTTTTCCAACTTCAATTAATCCAACTATTTAGCTGCAACAGGATGCAATTCATTCGGGGCCCCCGGTCAATGGACGCGCAATAACAAATATTAATTTTTTCCAAAGGTGCGCACTCTCAATCTTTCATTATTTTGCTTTCTTCCACTCGCTTACTCACTCATTCACCACAAACCATCAGCTGTTTCGCAATCGCGGACAGCACGGTTAGGTTTTTTTTCTGGTATCGAACTTTTTTCCACCTTCTTCTACAAACCACCCAATGCCAAACTCAATACGTTGTTCACCTTTTTTTTGAGCTTTTCAATTTGTTACACACAACGGCAAAATTTGCGCTGCCTTCCGGATGCCACTGCTGCTGCAAGAAGAGAATGAAAAAAAATCGAATTTTCCTATTATTACTTTTTTCTGGGAGTGGTGCTCCAAAATTGTACCGGATTTGCCGGTTCTTTCACTTTCATCCGATGAAAAGTTTTGCTAAAGTTCGCAGCGAGGGAAAAAGAATCACTGGTGGGTGGAAAGCGTAGTTCTATTCCTGTTGGCACTCGATAGTTCTGAGTATGCATCACTTGTCAAAATGAGAAGCGAGTTTTTTTTTTAAGAAATTGAAAAATAAATTTCAACCATTCTCTTCTACTGACAAATTTCGCGTTCGTGAGTGTTGTGAGTGACGCAAAGCCATTTCGTATTTTGTATTTGTGTATATGGAATGTTTTAACTCTTCACTTTGTGGATTTTAGCCTTTTCAGATAGATCTGAAAATTCAATCATTCCTTTTTCAATTTTTCTTTTTTTGGTCATCAAAAATGAATATTCTATTGTAATTTTTGTGTCATATTGTGGTATTTCTGTGACATTTTTGTGAACATTCTTGTGTCATTTTTGTATCACTTGTATAAATGTTTGTGATCATTTTTTGTCGTTTTGGTGTATTTCAATTACTTTCGTATAGTTTTGTGAATAATTTGTACTCATTTGTTCTACTTTTTTTTCTATTTTTTGCTTGTTTGTGTCTTAAAAAAGAAATTTGTTTATATTATTGTAGTTTTTGTGTCATTTTTGGGACATTTTTGTGGCATGTTTGTATCACTTTTGTTAATTGTCGTGTCGCTTTGGTGTCTTTTGAATCACTTTTGTATTGTTTTGTGAAATTTTTGTGAATGTTTTGTACTCTTTTGTTTTATTTTTGTTTCAATTTTTGTGCCATTTTGTGTCATTTTTGTGTCATTTTAGTAATTTTTGTCAGTTATAACCAAAAATAATACACCTTTATCTATAACAGTCATTTTTTTTCCTTTGTGGCATCTTTTGTCTAATAAAAGATTAGGTTTAAACGGCAAAAACTAAAATGCTCAACATAAAATCTTTGACAGCTCATCTCCATAATCGGCTGAAAAATTTCGCACCTTTCCGTTCGAAGCGGAACTTCAATTTTACCATGAAAGAAATTGTGAATTCCCTCTCCTTGAACCAACTTTTGGACCCCCAAATGCCCCGAGAAACCGAGCAAAAGTTCGGTCGTTTCGCGGATCAGATCATCATGATCAGCATGGAATGAATAATGGTGCTGTTGCAGTTGCTAGACTGAAACAAAGTTGGAAGATAGAGGAAAAGAAGCGGGGAAAAGATAGCTAACAAACAAACAAAACAGGTTCGTCGCTCGATGCCAAGATGCAATGATTTCAAACGAAAGCGAAAGGCCAGCTCACTTGTCAGCACCTTCATCGGAACACACCTAAGACCCAAGTAAGGTAAACACAGAAAAAAAATTGTTGCTGTCGGGATTGGGCCTGCGGGGGGGTTTCGGCTATTCGTTATTTCTGGATCGAGAAACACCTCGGGAAAGGGGAAAAAGAAATAGAAAAGAGCATATGTCTATATGTTGGTACCTCTAGAGTTGCCTTCAATCGAAAGTGATTTCCGTTGGTTTTTTTCTTGTTTAGCTTGTTTGAATGGCTCGCTTAGTAGCTGCTGGGATGATTCGTTTTAAAACTGTTGCTGGCGAGCTACCCCTCGTCCCTATTCGGTTTTCTCGCAAAATTGCGAATGAAAGTGCCGCCCGGAACGATTGAAGAGATGAAACAAGAAGAACAAGAAATAAGAACCTGGCAGAAAAACGGTATGAATAGTGAGAGTGGTGCAACGTCATCCTAACGAGTTTCTCGGCCTTCTGTGTAGCGGAGTCTATCCACAGAAGACGAAATGTGGTACACCGGAAGTGTGGAATCACCGTTTTTTAAATATGCGAATAGTGAGTGAGCTGTCAGAAGGAATCGCTCTAACAGTTGCTTTTCATGGACTGCTATGAAGTTGTTCAGGGATGATGACTGGCAAGCGTCTGAAAAATGACAGGTACCAGTTAGCCCTTTTTGATGAGAAAATATGAAGGAGTATATTAGAAAGAAAATATGTGCTCTAACAGTCTAACATAAGGTTGCCAGAATTTTTTCCACTCCCATCCGGGCCTAGCAATTCCGGGCATTTTTTCAAAAAAACCTGGCAAAATCCGGGCATGGATTTCAATTTTTCAAATCCAAAAACCGGGCAAAAACCGGGCAAAATTTGGGTGTTATTATACATAAAAGCAAAGAAAAAAGGCAAAAAAAAATTGAAATTAATATTTTATCAATGTAATTGCAGACTTCTAAAATCTTTTTGGAACACTTAAATATTTAAAGGTTTATAAAAGTAAATCAGCGAAATTATCTGAAACAATCGTTGAAAATTTCCAAACCGTTAATCGATTTTGTTGAAACTTACTCAAAAACTTAGATTTTTTTTGTGTCTTAGTGAAAATTGTGAAAAAATCCGGGCAAAACCCGGACTTTTTTCACGATATCCGGGCAACCGGGCCGGACCGGACTTTATTAAAATTTTGCATCAAATATCCGGGCAAACCCGGATAAAACCGGGCAATCTGGCAAGCTTAGTCTAACAGTTTAGAAAGCATACTTTTTTCTGTGTACAATTAATTTGTGTTAATTCTTTGATACATTTTTTGCTTTTTCCCGCAACTAGTTCTAATGATCGAAACTGAGCGAATGTTCTTCATTTCCTCGAAATCGTTTGCCCTGAATTTCAATCACCAGCAAAGCGTAAAAAAGTCACTGTCATCAGTAAAAAAACTGTGACTATGAAAAAGATAGAGCAGTCGCATTCACTACAGACGCCTTCTTATGAGTAATCAAGCAAACAATCTTTCCTCAAATGATCTCCTTTAGTCAAATGAATCGTCGAAATAATCATAGTCGCCTTCAATTTGTCCTCGCCATTTTGACTGTAACGGAATATTGTTTTGATTAGAAAACATTCAAAGACGAAGCCAAAAAGGATACGCAGAACAAGCAATCCAAATGCCGACGCCATCAATTTGCTTTGACGACCGTCGTTTGAAAATAACATCCATCACGCGAACAGAAATCCATGACGACAGTCAAGGTTTTCCAGTCTTATGAAGCTTGACTAGTAGTCAAATGAGATCTGAAACTTGATGGTGAAGGAAAATCAGCAATCAAGTCAACTATGATGTTTTGAAAAATGTATGCTCTGATCACCAGAAAGAACACTTTCCCAGATTTTTTTCCCCAGATGAACCATTCCCCAGAAATTTATTCTCCAGAATGAACAAATTTTCCAACAAATTTTTCACCGGAATGAACCATTCTCCAGAGATGTTTTCGTCAGAAAGAAACATTCGCCAAAAAATTTAATACATATATTCATACAAACTAGAATTTAAAAAAAAAAATGGATTTGGGGAAATAAAAGGAAATAGGGTTTCCAAAAATAAGTCATTTGACGAATTCTGCGTCAACTCAACACAGTATCTGACATGACCCTCTCAGAATTGAATTTTTTGTTGTTGTTTCGATTATAGTCGTTTTAACATCTTTATGTCATTCGCGACTTATATCAACGATGCAGTTGGCGGGCGGACAGTTATTGAAAAACTTATCCGGTACAATTGTGTTTGATGTTTACTGACTTGCCAACTGAACTGTATCACAAGCCCGAGTCAAAACCATGAATACATGGTTTAAAAGCATTTTGCGTAAAATTTAGTGGTGCTGCTGTTTTTTCGCATACCAATGAACGTTTTTTGAAAAAAGCTGTTCTGAGCATGTTGGCATTTCTCCCTAGAGCTTGCCTTTAAAAGACGCACCTCAAAAGCCTCGGGTGCACATGAAATAGAAAAGCAATGAGTACCACACCAAGGTGAGAGAAAAAAGCAAACTTATCTGCTCGTAAATGTAAAGGAGTATCACCCGACCACGTGAGAAATGAATTTTATTCCATATTTTCGGAGCTGAAACTGTATTTTGGCAGTAAACTCCAAGTAACAACTTTGAAAATCAAAAGCTTTCTGCTAATCTGTCTTAATTACCGGAAATAAAAAAAAATTGAAACCCTATTGATGCTTAATTCAGTGCTCTATCTGCCAAGCTTAAAATTGGAACTAGATTTTTTAATATAAAACTGTTCTAAAGCTCAATGCTTTAGCAGTAAGTGGTGTTTTTGTTAGTTCCCCCTTTTTGCTGGAACTCAATCTGTTGTGCAATATACCGAACAATAGCTTTTAATTTTAGAATCCAAGTTCTTGCTTTCAATGTTCCGGTGTGAACATTGTCAACATTGTCTTCCTGCCCATCATGTTTTTTTTACCGGAGCAGGATTTGTTTTGACACCATATTTTGTCGGTCAACATTTACAAATTGTCCTTCTCCTGCCATTTTGTCTTAATTGCAGGAGTTAAAACTTTGTGGTAACTTTTCTAAGCAAAACCTGGTTCCAAAGAAGGAACATCTTGTGCAGGCTGGCCCGGCCTTAAGTAGCCTTGGTTTATTCCCCCAAATTTAATTTTATACTGCAAACTGAAGAAATTTGCAGAGAGTTCATGTGAGCAAAGTATATGAATGTTGAATTTCATTTAGAGTGATGTTGCACTTTAGGTTATCTCATCGCAATACTTCTGTAATTTTTTTAGAGAAACCTCTTAAACATTTAACAGATTCATAATTAAAAAATCTTTATGAGATGTGAAAAAATTAACGAGAAACCTGATAAATTTTGCTGCTATATTGGCAGTCCTTTTAATGCTATTTAAGTTGCAATACGATAGTTTAAGAAAATTTATTACTCACTTTTCATGATAATCATCATCTTACTTTCGGTGCTAGGTGCAATCCTGGTACATCAATTGATTAGTTCTCTCTCTCTCTCTCTGGCCCAAAACAAAAAAATCCTTGTTTTCCACGCGGCACACCCTAAATTTGTGCATTTAGGTGAAAAAAATGACTTTCTGAAAGTTTTAGGTCATTTGGCAGAAGCACGAGCTGGCACAAAGGACTTGAAATTTGTATGGAGATTTTCAGCAAAATGTATGAAAAATCGACATACTTTCACTCTCTGTGTTCTAAAATATGTTACCAGTATGCTAAAAAGCTCAGAATTTCAGGAATTGTAGTTCAAACAATGACAAATAAGTTTGTAGAAGATTGTGATGCAATACGAGTTGACTGTGATGAGTTATCCGCGATTTAATATGTGATTTTTTTCGTATTTCTTTGACATATCGTGAACGGAGTAAGAGCTAATAATCGCACTAACTTGATCGCATCGTCACACAACGAGAATAACAAATAGAAACTTTGTGTCCTTTCTTTCAACTTTTTGCAGATATTTGTTATAAAATAAGCTACAACTTTGCCTAGGACACAAACTTTCTATCTGTTATTCTCATTCTCATTCGATCAAGTTAGTACTGATAATCCATCCGTTGACAATATATCGATGAAAAGCGAAAAAATCACACATTCAATTGCAAATAACTCATCACAGTCAACTTGTATCGCGTCATAATCTTCTACAAACTTGTTTGTCATTGTTTGAACTACAATTCCTGAAATTCTGAGCTTTCTAGTATACTGGTAACATACTTCAGAACACAAAGAGTGAAAGAATGTCGATTTTTCATACATTTTTCTGAAACTCTCCATACAAATTTCAAGTCCTTTGTGCCAGCTCGTGCTTCTTCCAAATGACCTGAATTTTTCAAAAAGTCATTTTTTCATTTAAACTCACCAATCTAGGGGGTGCCGCGTTGAATTTTTTTTGTAAAAATCATCCCATACAAATTTGGGCCAGTCTGATGTATATCGATCAATTCAAATAAAAGAGTTGTTCCATACATCTCCTGCAAGTTGTCCTGTGTATCCCACCTACTGTATTCAATCAAAAAGTTAACTTGACTCGCATTTTTTTTTTCAAGAGGCATTCTTACCTAGTCTTTCTATTTCAAGCTGTCCAATAAATATGTTATCATTTTTTTCTATTCAATTTCATTGTCAATCTTATTCATATATCATTTTCTAGGCCTTTACCTTGCTGATATTTCAATTCAAGCATGCTTAACATATTTACTCGAACCGTAATCTCGATGTGCTAAGAATTGTTTACTTCTTTCTCAAGCTGACCTCTATCTGCTTTTTTTTACTAATTTGTTAATTCAAATCACATGGAAATTTAAATAAATGAATGTATAAAGCCCAAAATACTTTCGGTACGTATTCACCCTTCGTTTCATAAAGTTACAAATTTGCATCAATTAATGTATGAAAAAAGTGAATAATCGTATTTTATTTTATTTTTTTTATTTAATGTACACATAATTTCCGACTGTTCAAAACGATTTTTAAGGAAAAATAAACAAATCATGAAATGAAGGTCTAAAATTCCTTCTTTTCTCAAGCTGTCCTTCAACTCGCTTAGATTTCAGTGAGATGAAATGCTTAAACTGTCTTTTCAACATGCCTTTCAAATTCAAGCTGTCCTCTCATCATGCGTAATTTTTTTTTTCAATACGTTCAGGTTGCCTTATCAACACGCCTTATATTTCTAGCTATCCTTGTAACTCGCTCGAACTTTCTTACAATAAATACTTTAAGGCTGTCTTCTCAAGTCGCCTTTAAATTTCAAGCTGTCCGCTTCACTCGCTTGAAATTTCTATCGATTTCTTCAGGCTGTCCTCTCTCATCATGCTTCAAATTTTTATCGATTTTTCCAGGCTGTCCTCTTAAATTGTCTTTCAATTTCTAAGCTGTGCTCTCAACTCGCTTGAAATTTATATCGATTTGATCAAGCTGTCCTCTCAACTCGCCTTCCAATTTCAAGCTGTCCTCTGATCATGCTTGAATTTTTTAAAGGATTTGTTCAGACTGCCCTCTCAACTCAACACGCCGTTTATTTCTAGTTTTCCTTGTAACTCATTCAAAATTGCTACAATACTGTCTTTTCAACTTGCCTTTCAAATTCTAAGCTGTTCTCTCAACTCGCTTAAAATTTCTATCTATTTCTTCAGGCTGCCCTCTCAACTCACCTTTCAATTTCAATCTTTCATCTCAACATGCTTGGAATTTTTAATAACTTGTTCAGGCTGTCCTCTCAACTCGCCTTTCAAATTAAAACTGTGCTCTCAACTTGCTTAAAATCTTTATTGATTTGTTCAGGCTGTCCTCTTAAATCGCCTTTCAATTTTAAGCTGTCTTCTCAACTCGCTTGAAATTAGAGATGTACCGAATATTCGGCGCCGAATACCGCCAAAAAATCGTTAAGCCGAATATTCGGCCCACCGAATAGTTGAGCTAAGTATTCGGCCGAATAGGCCGAATAGGCCGAATGTTTTTTTTAAAATTTATATAATTACAGATTTGTCAAATTTTTCAACTTATGTTGAATAATTTTTAAAATATACAAAAGAAATGTTGAAAAAGCTACAAAATCATCAAAAACTTATGTTTTCTGTCAAACATCTTAAGTGTTTCCTATATATTACACTGTAGATAGCTTTATACTTCGAATATCGTTTGTTCCAGATTTTCATGAAATATCCAGACTTGTTCATAAATCCCATAAAGAAAGTCTATATGAAGCCATCCCAGATATTTTTTAAAACTCCGGATTCTACTTGGGTTTATTCAGATTATTTGCAAAATCAAATAATAAACTCAAATTGCTCTTTGAAATTTTTAAGATTTTGCGTAAAAACGATATTTTAGGTTCATTTATAAATGGACATTAATTTTTGTTTAATCCTAAGATACGATTTTAACACTGCTGTTATTCGATGAAAATTTCAAATTTCAAGTAATTTTTTTTTCCATTTCTTTTTGTATAGAATTATACCTAGATAATGTTCAGATTTGCCCTTTATATTACAAATTTTTCAAAAAATTCATCCAGACCAGGACAATGGTATTGAAGCAAAAATCATAGTTCTTTTTGGCAACTATTTTGAAGACATCGAGCTAAAATTCAATGTCAATTAATCTATTTCAAAATAGCTTGGCTCCTGTTTTGAAATGTATTATCCCAGATTTCCATGGAACCCAATCTCTTTGGTGATAAACGTCCTAGAAGCGACCAGTCATCTGATATCTTTTCAATAGTTGAAATAACTGATGTATTATACATCTTGGTTAAAAATAATCGACTCAAAAACATGAGGGACATTAGGATGGAAGAAATTAAAGGAAAATGAACTTATTGGTTCCGTATTTCTATCAAAAACTCAACAGAATATTCAACCGAATATTCGGCCGAATATTCGTTTGGCCGAATAGTTGAAAAGGTTAATATTCGGTATTCGGCCGTTCGCCGAAAACCACTATTCGGTACATCTCTACTTGAAATGTTTATCGATTTGTTCCAGCTGTCCTCTCAACTTGCTTTAAATCTTTTTCGATTTGTTCAGGCTGTCCTCTCAACTCGCTTCAAATGTTTATCGATTGATTCAGGCCGTCCTCTCAATTTGCCTTTCAATTCTAAGCTTTCCTCACAACTCGTTTGAAATTTATATCGGTTTGATCAGGCTGTCCTCTCAACTCATGAAATTTTGAACAAAAGAAAGCTGCGCTTATCATTTCATATTTCATTTTTATTTTGTTTCCCATTGGATTATTTTTTTTTCTTCGATTCAAGTTTTGGCAGTTATTTAGTAACCCACACATTCGCAAAAACTGGTTATTTATCACAAATGGCATGTTCCTTTCTTCCACTTTGATCGAAACAGCTTCCGAAAATCCTCCAACAGCGTTTCTTTGTTTTGAAACAACTTTAAACATAATGGGGAATCTTATTACTCATTTTACCAGTTTTTTTTGCATTGGGCTGTTAATGAACTTTTTGGGTTTCAACCTCATTTCTAATTTCTCGATTTTTTAAGGTTCTGAGAAATTACCTACCACGATCGCCAAAAGTGAGAGACAGGCAAACAATAGCCCTCATACAAAAAAGAAGCAGCCATTGAGAAACAAAAATCTCAAAAACGGCTTGTAATGATTTGATCAAGGGACTAAGAGAAAAAAATTTCCGAACAGACATTTCGGTACCGCACTGACGTTTTGGTACCAAAATACCATTGAAATCAAGGGAAACTGACATTCTGGTGCCGAAAAGTCAGTACGGTCCGTTTGTATGTGATTTGCCACCCTTATTCAATTTACGCTCGACTATTGCGCAATATTCGCTATGGGTGGATTTATCCTTTCTCCAAAAACATGAATATCATTCAGCTAGATCGAGCAGAGCTTCACTGGGCCTTCATGTGACTGGATTAACAGCTAAAATATCTCCTGAAGACACTTCTTATTGTAAACTTGTCCATTCATGGTTGCTCCAGTGATGAAAACATTTGCCTTCTTTCAACAGCCGAATATACATAACTACAATAGTCAAACTTACGGACAAATTTATCCGCTAAAAAATCAGGAACATTCCACTCAGATTACCCAGGTATAATTCCGGTCTCGGGATTTGTCGATCTCGAAAGTTTGTGTTGTTAAGTTGTGCAGAATTACTTCTCCTCTTTCGTGTTCCATCTTGAATAACTTTTCAACACGTTTACCAGTCCAGACGAAATTTTCATCACTTACAAATGGCATTAGCTCATCTTCGTCTATAATTCTTTTTATTTTCATATTTCCCTATCTATTTGCTTTTCTATTCAATTAAAAAGTGATGAACTAGATTTAAGCACACAATTGTAAACAAACAAAACGAGTTTGGCTCCTTAAAGCCTAAAGGTATGAGCCGTTTCAAATAAAGATGTTATAAAAAATGGCATTAGTTCCTCGGTATGACGATAAGACGCGCTGCAGTAATTTATAGAAAACGTCCTGATTCTATGTGGTAAAAGCTATAAGTATATCTGATCTCACTTGATAGTTTGAACATTCTTTCAAAAACATTTAATTCATAAATAAACATTAGCTTTTGCAAAGTTCTGAAATACTTTTCGCTACTACGGACATCCTTTCGTAGGCACTTTCCTGAGTTCGACCGTTATTGGCGATGTGCGCGCTCGCAATCCCGATGTACGATTTCTCATGTGCTAAACAGAGAAATCAATTGCCTTCACTCCAATTAGCTGTAATTCTTATGGAAATCTGTGTAAGAGTAAAGAGCAAGGTTTGTTCTTTTTAGCAGGCCCAAGCCCAATTGAAGAGTACTCTTCAATCGTAAAAATAAAATTTTTGCTATTTGCACTCCTACAGCCACACAATAACTTTCAGCAACAAAATAATTTCCACATTGTATTTTTGTGTCACATTTAGAGGCCCTGTTTTTCTATAGTTGAGTCATTATATTCTAATTTTCACAGATAAAAAACCCCGTGCATTTATATTGTCTGGTAAAAAAGAATCACAGCCAGCGTTTATTCGTTCTAGGCCTATCTACCTATCTGTTGGGTTGGGAAGACAACGCATTTGCAAACAATAAGGTCTCGGACGTGTCACATTCCCCAGGCCGTGCCGTGCTAGACAATGCGTTCGACGATAATGATTGTCATTTTCTGTCATCATCGCCGAGGCCCGAGCGAGTTTGTTTACAATCTGTTACGTCATTCTAAGCGAGTGGTCGAGGAGGAGGGAAACGAAAAAACGAATTTCCACCCCTATTGTTTTGAATTACGCTTAGTGCTAATCTTAAAAAAAAAAAAAACAAAAGAGGAGGGGGACCCATTTTTATCGTTTTCAATTAATTTCCGAATCGTCATCGTCCGATCATTTCATGGTTAACCGATGTTTTGATGAAATTCAATAACAATAAACGTTGTTTTTCGTCGTCGCCATCTTCGAATAATTTTCGGGCCGGTAGATACCTTCAAGAAAAAGTAATCAAAAAGTCGAAATAGCTTTTTGCGAAAGTTGCTTAGCCGCGACGTCGTCGTCGTCGTCATCGTCGAACAGTATAAGGAGAAAGTTTCGCTTGGCCATTTGGCAAAAGTGCAAAAACAGAAACAGAAAAAAATGGATATGAAATAACACGAAACAGCTGTAGGAGGGACGCGGACCAAGTCATGATGACGACGACGACGACCACGAACGCCGAAGTCCATCGGCCGGATGCAATTGGGCGAAAGTTTTGCTCCGGCGGACTGCCTTAATGGCAGTTGTTTACCTTTGGGCAGGGTTTCTGTTTACGTAGTTGTTGCCGCTGCTTGTTTGAAATAATGGTGCACTTTTGGGTACAACTTGTGGGAATTTCAGTCCTATGATTGCGGAACTGTGCGAGGCCAAACCGAATAGGAAACCAAGGGCCATGACAGACCGGTTGAGAAGATGAATGCAACTGAAACATGCTAGAGGCAGTAGGGGAACAATTCCTGAAGCGTGTGTTTTTTCCATATCTTTCAAAACTGTGCAGTTTCATATCATTTCAATTCTTCTAAGATTGGTTAAACAAACTTTTTTTGTTTTTATGGTTGAATGTATCAAATCAAACAGCTGAACAACAACACCATTTCAGAACACTCTCATTGCGAATCCTGATGGGAAAAATCGATTACCGCCATCATCAAGCTTGGTCCAAAATTAACTAGCAGTCGAAAGCGTGTTATGTCCCAGAGGTAATTTGCAATTTGGCCATCTACCCGAGAACGAAATTTCACTTTCGCACCCTGTTTCCTGCTCTCTTCTTGACCCGTCCTTCCTCTCAATCTCACACTGTTTCCAATGCCATTGGCTGACTGAAGTGGTTAATTAAACATTTGAGAATAAAAACCACCCGCACCACCAAGAGTTTCCACGTGGTCCTGCGGATGGACTTACCCGAGAAATGGGTGTATAATGAAAGATTTCCGAACGAATGGGCACCAATTTATAGCTGTGTAAATAACGATTCAGCAGTGTTTTCCCATAATTGGATTTGGACTCGGGAGAAAAGTAATTTGGATTCGCTTTGGATGTTTGAAGAAAATGACTGTTCTAGAATGATTGAAGAATAAACCTAAGAAACTTCAGCTTTTGTTACTTTAAAAAACATATTTGGGTTCAGTATCATAACAAACACTTCAAACTTCAGACTAGGAATTCAGTTCTGGAATTCAAATTAAAACTTCAGGATGAGAATACAGATTCAAAAATTTAGATTCAAAATTGAGATTTGGAACTCGAATTCAGAATTTAGATTCAGGTTTCTGAATTTAGATTCAGAGTTCAGATTCAGAATTCAGATTCAGAATTCAGAATTCAGATTCATAATTCAGATTCAGAATTCAGATTCTCCAGAATTCAGATTCAGATTCAGAATTCAGATCCAGAATTTAGATTCAGAATTCAGATTCAGAATTCACATTCAGAATTCACATTCAGAATTCAGATTCGAAATTCAGATTCAGAATTCAGATTCAGAATTCAGACTCAGGATTCAGATTCAGAATTCAGATTCAGAATTCAGAATTCAGATTCAGATTCAGAATTCAGATTCAGAATTCAGAATCCAGATTAAGAATCCAGATCTCTTATTCACATTATAAATTCAATTTTTAGAATTCAGGTTCTGAATTCTTATACAGAATATTGATTCAGATTCAGGATTCCGATTCAGAATTCAGATTCAGTATTCAGAATTCATATTTAGAATTCAAAATCAGAATTCGGATTCCGAATTCAGATTCAGGATTCAGATTCAGAATTTAGATTCAGAATTCAGATACAGAGTTCATGTTCAGAATTCAGATTAAGGATTCCGAATTCAGGTTAATTGATCAATTTTAGATTTTTTTTTTATTCATTCCGTCAAACATTATAGACTACACTTGATGTCTTAGAAACCAAAAAGTAAATCGTTTTGATCATAATTTTCTTCTGATGTAGAGTACGGGAATCCTCTTTTAAGCTTTTTTTTTGGAATGTTTAATTCGTGACCTCTGACTTTGTACCCAAAGAAACCCAGCATTTTTACTACCAACACCATCGTTTCTGCTGTTTCTGGCGGCTTCTGCAGCTCCAGTAAACCGGTCATTTCTGCGACCCATTGGAAGAAACTCATTCGTACCACTTCACTCGAATGTATCCGTTACGAAATGCAACTCTCTTTCGGCAAATATGTCTCCCCACTCGAGGCGCAGCCACTTCCGAGCTCACACAAAATCCTCCGAAAGCACACATAACTTAGCAGCAGCAACTTTCGAAACGAGCACAACGCATTCCCCAAAAACTTTTTCCCATTTCAACTCTTTCCTCTTCACCGAACATTGCTGAATTATGCATGAGGAATCATCGGCATTTTTTTCAGTTTCGCAAACCCCTTTTTCACCCAAAGATCCTGGTTCGGCACTTCCTTCGACGACGTTCGTGTTTTGTTGTTTTTTTTTTCATTGTTGTTCGGTTCGGTCATCTTCTGTTTAGCGTGTTATGATCATCATCTCTTCATAACCATCCACATGATTCATTTGCGCGTTGCGCCTCGAGCGTTTTCTCCTTAAAAATGCATTCCACCGCCAACTTGGGTTGGAAGTTTTTCTTCCTTTGTCGTTTCTCCAATTTACGACACCAGTGCAAGCAATCCTTGAGATGTTTTTCCATCGGTTGAAAAAAAAAAACTTTTGCAACCTTTCAACCGCTTTCCTCGTGATTCTTTGCCCTCTTCCGGTTCACCATTTAGCACTTAGTTTTCACTAAATTTACACATCGCTCTGTGCGTGTGTGTATTAGCACGATTTGAAAATAAAAGCTGTCGTTTCGCACTTTTACTTGTTTGTTGTGCGCTTCGACTTTCACCTTCTCTCCACCGAACTGACTACTGCGATGGATAACTACCACTCGCTGCTACCATTTCCACAGCTTCCCACAGAGCGTTTCCCTTTCCCTTGCATCAACCGCACACACACACGCACTCGATCCAAACCCTTTGCTTACGTTTTAGAGGCTCCAAAATCGACGATGATCTGCACCACAGGCCTTCCGTTGCTTCACCGCTTTTTGTTTGGTGTTGTTTACAATTTGGAAGATGAATAATGGGGAGGAGGGCAAACTAAAACGCCACCGACCGAAGAAAAAAGTCGCACGTTTTCACTCGCTCGCCCGCGCGCTTCCACTATTCGAGAGAAACCGAAAACGAAAAATCACACAGTAAGGGAAAGGTAAAAGAAAAATTCCGCGAACACTTCGCCGCGACTCGCGCCAGCTGTAGGTAGCTCGAGTTTCACCAATTTCGATTCGTAGCACACCGAAAACACCACCGGAGATTAGTTTTGGTTGTTACTCGCCCCACGTTCCAGTATCAACTGTCTGACCGAAGGCTCCATCGCGTGGTACTCCCTCATTCAAGTCATTCAAGTTAACTTCGGTTCCCGGTCGGCTGTTTGTTGTGGGGGATCGGCGGTGAGCTTTCGACCGATGCGAAGGAGCCCAAAAAGCTTCTAGCCGAAGCAAACCCGAACTGCGTGGCCTCCCCACACAGAGGGTTGCCAATTTTTTCAGTAAGTCTAGTACATCAAAATCAGGATAAATGACATTGTGGAATTTTGACGACGTTTTTTTGCCATTCTCACAAAAAGGTACAGTTTTCGATCATAACGAATTCATTACTTAAGGGGTCCAGACTTACCTATCGAGTTCGATAATACAGTGCAACACTAAAACTGTAATCAATCTCACTCTCCAGAGAATCATCCCCGATCCTCTCAAGAAGATAATATTTGGGAGCCCTTTTCCCTAACTTCCTCCCCCCCACCGCTTGAAGGAGATAACTTTGGTTGATAAGTTCTTAAGCCATGTAACAACATTAAATATTCCATTTTAAGCACACTTTCAAAATAATAAAAAAAAAAGTTTTATTAAATTTTATTTTTTTTATTTGGCACACTGTATCATTATTTGTGAACAAAATTACTCAGTTTTTTATACTATCAGCTCAAACAAGTTTCTCTTTAATGTTAAAATTCTGAAAAGAAACCAAAAATGAATGACTAGTTCTTTTCAAGTTTTTTTTCTAATTTTTAAGTTGCAGCTTGTGGGTGTAAAACGTTTGTTCATAATTACCCCATTTGTTCATAAATACCCCCTTGTCTATGGGGTAATTATGAACACTGTAACGATTTTTGTTACGTGATGACTTTTGATATTGGCCATATTGCTAGATTGAAACTACCTTTAAACAGTGCATTGTAGTGAGATTTGTTTAATTTTATAATTTGCTTTTGAAGAGTTATGGGCTATTTTAAGTTTTACATAGGTGGGAGGCATCTTTTCATACTATCACAGACTAACAGTTTTAAAAATTATTAAGTAATTTTTTGGGATTATTTTCAAGATTTGAATGGTTATCGTGATTTTGACGGTAAAAAGTGAATTTTAATCATCAACCAATGCTCAGAAAAAAACGTGTTCATAACTACCCCGTATCTTAAAAAAATATGGGGGAAATCACGGAGAAAAAAGACGACAGTTGTTCCAATAATTTCAGCTTGTTATACCAAAAATCGAAATGCAGTTGATTTTTTCGCATTCAACTACTTTTATAATAGATTCCACTCGAACTTCTAATTGTCCTTACGCAATCAAATATCAATATAATGCATTCAACTGTATGATTAATTTTATGCATTCAACTATAAATACAATAGATTCAACTACAAACTGCTGATTGACCTTATGCAATCAACTATGAATATAATAGATTCAATTATAATGGTATAATTGATTCAATTGTAATGGTATAATTGATTCAATTATAATGGTATAATTGATTCAACTGTAGATATGATAGATTCAACTACAATTGTATCATTGATTATAGACATTAAACTATAAATATAATAGATTCAACTGTAGTGGTATAATTGATTCAATTGTAAATATGATAGATTCAACTGTAGTGGTATAATTGATTCAATTGTCTATATGATAGATTCAACTACAATTGTATCATTGATTTTAGGCATTCAACTATTAATATAATAGATTCTGTAGTGGTATAATTGATTCAACTGTAGTGGTATTATTGATTCAATTGTAAATATGATAGATTCAACTACAAATGTATGATTCATTCAAGGTATTGAACCATAAATATAGTAAATAAAACTATACTGTTATGTGGGATTGATCATCCCTAATAATATCGATCAGTAATTTACAAATAAAAATGATCTTCGAACTTCTCTCTGGATCACTACACGCATTGATTGAGATAACCAAGACAGTGCTCAACGGACTGTAAAGTTATTCGGTATCGCGAAAAGTGCGAAATAGATAAATTAGAAGTCTAATCGCCGTGTTTGGTCATTTTCGGATCCGAAAACCGTTATTGGGTGGTCATCTGAGGGGTTTTTATAGTTGGAACCATCCCGGATCCGACAAATTTGGGGGCTCGTCCGGGAAATCTCATGACCCATGTTAATTCCGTGTACTAAGTCGAATTGAGCTAAAGAACTAGAAAAGTTAGTTTAATTGCAGAACAGTTTAGTTCTCAAGACAGAAGGTCTTGATAGTCAGTGTTTATGAAGCAATATCTGACTTATAGTGGCAAAAGTTGATATTCTCAAAATTATTCATAAGTTAGCTATAGTGCGATATTGGCCTGTGATCGAAAAAAGGAAAAAAAGTGTGACGCGATAGATCTTTTGTTAAAGTTGCGCACACAACCTCATTCGATTTCTACAACTACCATGTACCCGTTTGGATTCAACGGCCCTGCTGGTTCTCCGCAATTCCTTCCACGATGGAGCCCAAATGGAGAAGATTTCGCCCGGCTTTTAGATCAGCTCAATTTTTCTAACACTTCGATTGCAAACATGACCCACCAACTGCAAGAGTTCAGAAACGAAATGAGTGATTTACGCATGGAGAATACACGGTTGCACGGTGTAATAGAAGACCTGCGTTTGCGTGCGCATACGCCTACTGGTTTGAGTACCCCACAACGTCATCTCAATCTACAACCAAGTGCGACTCTCAGTGACATTGGTGAAAGAGTGAGAAGTGAGAACGACCACCTCTGGAATGATGGTGCTGCTGCTGGCTTTGTCAACAATGCAACGTACGAAGCTGCAAGACTCACTGTTGCAGAAGTTGAGTCTGCGTTTAACGAGTTTTCCGGCACAGAATATTATTCGGTTCGGAAATGGATTCTCGATTTTGAGGAAATGGCTGATTCGATCGGTTTGTCGGAGCTTCGAAAGTATGTGGTGGCGAAGAAAAAACTAACCGGTTTAGCAAGGTCGTCACTCAATACGGTTAGACACGTAACAAATTGGGGGGCTATGAAAAGTTTTCTCATCGGAGACTTTGATTGCGTTGAAAATAGTGCTATTGTTCATGAAAAGTTACGCAACCGCAAGCAGCTCCCATCAGAGTCTGTTTCTGAATACTACCTTTTGATGCGGGAGTTAGGATCGAAAGCTGATTTGGACGCTGAATCGATCATAGCGCATACGATAAACGGAATCATTGATTATGGGCCTGAAAAAACTCTCTTGTACGGTGCTAAGACCGTTGATGATTTTAAGGAGAAGCTCAGAGTTTATCAAAATGCAAAAGCAAATCAACTAAACAGCGTTGAAACTAGGGATGAGCGGAGCGTTGCGATAAAGCAAGGACGGATAAGTAGTTCGTTTGTTACACGTTCTGCGGAATCAAAAGTGTGTTACAACTGCAAACTTCCCGGTCATTTAATGCGAGATTGCCAGAAGAAAAACGAAGTGAATTTGTGTGGTGATAGATCGGTCGTGAACGGAACTTATTTACCCGTTATGATTGACTCGACACAAATTGAGGCGTTATTTGATTGTGGTGCAGCTGTTTCCCTAGTGCGATTGAACTTTCTGAAAGAAGTAGGAGCACAGCTCAATCACAACGAGAAACAAGAACTTAAGACAATAAGTGGACCCACATCTACCGTGGGAACCTGTATGCTGCAAGTGGATATCGACGGTACAGTGATGATCCTAAAATTCAGTGTATTCGACAATGAAGATTTCGACATAAAGATTCTTCTCGGGCGTAACCTTCTCTTGCATGGTGATGTGCGTGTGTCTGTGAGTGGATCCAAATTTTTCCCTCACGATGATCAGTTTGTTCATCAGATACCATCTACTTTGGATATTACTGAACCCCACGTTCACATAGTGAATTGCGCGATGCGGGAGAAAGATCGAACTCCGAAAGTGTATTTCATTAAGAAAATTGTAATCGGACAAGCGAAATCCAATGAATATGATTCAGGAGATTTGGTAGCGATTAATCGCACTCAATTCGGGAGCCATCTCAAGATCGCGCGAAAGTTCCTAGGACCGTATTGGGCAGTCAAGAACAATAGGTACGAATTCGAGGAGGTTGATTTTCATAAATGTTCAACATGTGCTGAGCGGTTCCCGATGAACGACGGCTATGAAGAAAGCGGAGAACAACCCAGCGGTCAAAGGAAAACATCATCCGGGCCGGATGATGGTCAGGGTGGCCGATTGTGGGATTGATCATCCCTAATAATATCGATCAGTAATTTACAAATAAAAATGATCTTCGAACTTCTCTCTGGATCACTACACGCATTGATTGAGATAACCAAGACAGTGCTCAACGGACTGTGAAGTTATTCGGTATCGCGAAAAGTGCGAAATAGATAAATTAGAAGTCTAATCGCCGTGTTTGGTCATTTTCGGATCCGAAAACCGTTATTGGGTGGTCATCTGAGGGGTTTTTATAGTTGGAACCATCCCGGATCCGACAGTTATGATAGATTCTGTTTTACTTGAATACTATAGTGTTCATCAGCAAAAAACAAAAAAAATAGTAAGTGTGAGACCCAATATGATGCTATGTTCCCTGTAGCGATCGTATCGCTGTTTTTAGGATGCAACCGATAGTTCCTGACATTGGTGGCAAAACGCAAGCGCTCTCCGGTGATGGGGAAACATTTTCCTCTACCAGTTCGTGGCAGCGGTCGTGTAGAAGGCCGACAGTTCCTGGAATTGGGAAAAGTACATATACTCTGGCTGTTCTTTTACACGATCCTGGCAGGATCCCACAGGAAACTAGCATTATGGTAAGTCAGCGAATGATAGATTTATGTCATGATATTGAGAAATTTTTCCCCCCACAAGGTCAATCTTTCCGGGTGCAGAAGCACGGATGTCTTCCGGGACCGATTAGTTAAGACGCACAATTTCCTGGGCAACCATGCATCAAGATCCAAAAAGAACAAAAGCGAAGGAACCAGGACGTGGATATCGGGATTTCCGGTCAAGTTTTCTAGCATCATGGAGCCTAAAACGAACTAAATGCAAATTCTGAACTAATGAATTCAAAGAGATAAAACGTAGCCATAAAATTATTCCGAAAAAGTGCTTCGGATATGATAACTTCCAATATAAACAGAAATTAAATGAACAATATTTATAGTTGACCTCTGTGAATCAATCATAGAAATAAAATTGAATCTATCATATTTATAATTAAATCAATCATATTATTATAATTGAATCTATCATATTTATAATTAAATCAATAATATTATTATAGTTGAATCTATCACATTTATAATTTAATCAATCATATAGTTATAATTGATTCTACTATAATTATTGTTGAATGAATAACATCAATCGTGCATTATAGTTGAATCTATTATATTTATAGTTGAATGCACAAAATTAGTCATACAACTATAGTTGAATGTATTATATACATTGTTGACTGTACGAAGTCAATCAGATTGTCTATTATATGTATTGAAATTTTAATAATTATAGTTAGCCGAGAAGCAATCAGATATCTGATTGATTGTAAGTGGATTATTGTTGGAAATACTATACTTTTTTCTCCGTGATATGAACACTTCTTCGTGAGTGGGTGGAAATTTTTTCCAACAGAAAATCTTATGACAACACATGGAGCATCAATTACTAAACTTAAAACATTCAAAAACAACATTTTATCTCCATTCACATTGACGAGGGAGTCAATTGATAAGACCCCGATCAGGAGAGCATATCAAAATAATAACTCAAACCTATCTCACCAAGATAATTACATCTGATCCAGTTAAAATTAAGTACTCCAAATTTTCGATTTTAAGGTTCTCTAATCTGAATAATATCTTATTCTGATTGACAAACTTGAATGGGGTTGAGCTCATATTCAATGATCAATATTTTTTCAGATTGTCCTAAAATAAAATGATTATATCTTATTTTGATATATGTACAACTTTTTCTGAAACACGGACATCGAAGTCAACGGCTCAAACCTTACATTAACGAGTTTCGCTCAACAGATTCATAAAATTGAATCAAATTTTCGGGAAACCAATAATGGGGCATGGTTTTATCAAATAATGTGGTTTATTGACCTTCCACTAGAAAATTTTCTCGAAGCACTCATATCTTGATAAGTTATAATTTTGATATAATTTGTTCTGTCCAATATCAAACTATGCTATCTGAACCAGATATAATCTTGATAGGAGTATATCATAAACTGATATAATTAAGCTATGATCGTATAGATTTTTTGATATAATTTGAGATATTTTAACATCCTACGAGTACTGAATTATAACTCATTTAGATAGAAAAAAATAAGTATCAAAATATCTCATTTTGATATAATTTTGTTTTTCCCTCCTGATCGGGACACGTCTCAAAACGATTTTCGTTTCTCAGAGACATTAATTTTGGTAATAACTGTAACTACAAAATTTATACAGTTAGGTTTGCAAGTTATTACTGTAACTTAAGTTACAATTATCAATAGAATGAAGGAAGACTATCACATTTGATCAGTTTTGGGACCCTACTATGACCCTAACGGCGCTAACGGCGTTTGTTCAGAATTACCCTTTGTTCATTATTACCCCACTTAGCCCTACTCTTATTTGTTGAAAATCTTTAATCATAAGCCAGACTTCGCACTTTTCCTCGAACATTACTCAAAAGTTTCTGCACAGTAATCACCATTTTCACCACTTTTTAGTCAATCCTTTTTTAATTTGCCGATGTCATCAGCTGGTTTTATGTATTTTCGTAGCTTTGCTTTGGTTTAAGCCCAATAAGACTCTATTGGTCGTGCCTCGGGGCAATTTGGTGGATTCATGTTCTTAGCACAAACCATACGTTTTGGCTTTTGTTAGTTATAGTTATAGTTAGTTGTTAGTTAGTTATGTTAGATATAGTTCTGGGTGTTCATTGTTTCAGATATTTTGCTGCACTTGCAAATTCCCTGTCACACCATCACCTTCTTGCCAAATTTTTCGGTGAAAATGGCCATCTCCATTTCGAAGATATCCTTGTCCTTGCGTGAAGTATTGTGGCCCAGAAAGGGTTTCATAGTCAAATTCCACATACGTTTCATCGTCCATAATAATGCACCCAGAACTTTTGCAAAGTATTGAATCATACAGTTTCCGGGCTCTTCGTTTAACACTAAACATACCGACACTTTGTATATACCTATTCATACCGCGAGCGGTCAAATGACGGTTTTCACAGTTTTCGCTAAAACATTCTTGTTTCTCAACCGATTTCTTTAAAATTTATAGTTTTGAAAAGCCTATAACGTGACTCAATTATGTTTCTCAGACAGTTTTCAGCTACAATCAATAATTTCAAAGTTATTTTAAGTCCAAGAAATTTTTTATGAAAAAACATGCTTCAGGAAAATTGCTATAAATCAGTTGTTTAGTGCACGAATAAAATTTCACTTAGTGCCTGAGAAAGCTGAAGTTAGAAGCTATATGCTGCACATACGGAAATTTTTATCAATTTTTTTTAAGATCATGCCTACAAAAAAAGTAAAAAAGTTGTGTAAAACCCGTACCTTTCAATCAATCAACCGCCAAAGCTGTTCCTATTACAGTAGAAAAATTTCAAAAAATTAATTGGAAAGTTGACGTAATTTGTCACATTTTGGCATCTTTAGATTTTTAAAATACGAAATACATAATTTATGACGAATTTTCAAAGGTAGCTGTTTTTCGAAGATTTCATAAATTCGAATTTTTGATACAATTCCTACACCTAAATTCAGCTTTGCACTGGATTTTGAGTATGTTATCGTAAGGTTTAGGCAAAAAAATTATATGCAAAAGAAAGAAAATTTTATACCGGATCTAGTGACGTAACTACATTGGCGGTGCGATGCTTGACAAAAACATAATAAATATATTTCTGAAAGTAAAACCAGAAAATTTGAACGAATGCTCGTTTCTTTTTTCGTTTCCTTTCATCCATCTTCGTGTGCCAAATAGCTTTGAGATATTACTACCCACTGCACCCGTCTGCCAAGCAAGAATTTATGCTGACTTCTCAAAATTCAGAAACTACTTCACTGTTTTATTTATCATATTTTTGTTAAGCATTGCACCGCCAATGCAGTTACACCACTAGAACCGGTATAAAATTAGCTTTCTTCTGCATATAGTTTTATCGCCTAAACCTTACGATAACATACTCAAAATCCAGTGCAAAGCTGAGGTTAGGTGTAGGAATTGTCTCAGAAAATCCAAATTGATAAAAAGTTCGAAAAACAGCTACCTTTGAAAAGTCGTCATAAATTATGTATTTCGTATTTCAAAAATCTAAAGATGCCAAAATGTGACAAATTACGTCCCCTTTCCAATTCACTTTTTAAATTTTCTCTACTGTAACAGGAACAGCTTTGGCGGTTGATTGATTGAAAAGTACGGGTTTTACGCAACTTTTTTACATTTTTTGTGGGCATGATCTTAAAAAAAAATTGATAAAAATTTCCGTATGTGCAGCATATAGTTTCTAACTTCAGCTTTCTCAGGCATTAAGTGAAATTTTATTCGTGCACTAAACAACTGATTTATAGCAATTTTCCTGAAGCATGTTTTTTCATAAAAAAATTCTTGGACTTAAAATAACTTTGAAATTATTGATTGTAGCTGAAAACTGTCTGAGAAACATAATTGAGTCACGTTATAGGCTTTTCAAAACTATAAATTTTAAAGAAATCGGTTGAGAAACAAGAATGTTTTAGCGAAAACAGTGAAAACCGTCATTTGACCGCTCGCGGTATGAATAGGTATACCACATGCGTTATTCGAAAACCACAACACTTAGAAAAAATTTAAAAACGCAAAAATACTTGCATTTTGAAAATAAAAATAGTCCTGTCGTTAAATTGGCGAAAAAAAAAATTATATAAGGCGTAATCATCCTTCAAAGTTTAAAAACCGTCATTTGACCGCCTCCGGTACGTTTAGTGTTAAAAGAAACGGCTTGATTTGTGTTCCTTTTAGGTTTTTTCTGCTTCCGGTTTGTCTTGAGCCCAAGTCGCTCTTAAGCACGCATCACGTCAGACGTCGAGGTCCCGACTTTTCTCGCCACACCGCGAACGGAAGCCGATGGTTTCTGTTTGTAGACAACCCTGATCTTTTTGTCGATAGCAGTACTTACAGGACCAGATTTTCGACCACTCCTCGGTTCATCTTCAAATGTACAATATTCTCCATATTTTCAAAAGCTGTCCGTATCGCTCCGACGCTCACAACCTCTTCCACAAAAAGTACACCACTTGTGCACGGTGTTTTCTCTTTTGTCCGGAGTATGACCACGCATTTGGAAATGTAATCACGAACTAAATGTTTTTTTTTATGTTATCACGTACAGAAATGTGTAAACAAAAGGACGCAGCCAGTAGAATTTGGAAAAAAAAATTGGATTCAAAATGACCTTTAACATTAGATGTGCTTATAATTTCTGGAACAGTCTATATGCAAAATTATTTGTTCTCAAATTTCTCGTTTGTCACCAATCAAATTTAAGAACAATGGCTGAATGTTCTCGGCTGAACCTTGAATAATATTAGGACTGCCAATTTCAGATTGGGATTCTATTTCCACAGAACTCTTAGATTTTTTCATTCCTGTTGAATATAGACATCAGGGAAAATCAGGATTATTACCAAAAATCAAAGAAAACGAATAAGCTCAAGTCATCAGGAAGAGCCTCCCAAATCAGGGATATTGGCAACCCTGCCTAAACACGACGAAAACTTTCTCTCTCTTTTTCGTCCGCTCCCAACAAAAGACTCAAAACGGAACTCCACGACTCCACCAACCAAACGGATCAAGCTGAGTTGAGTTGGTTGATTCATGCCAAATCTTGAGCGAGTCGAGTGTGGGGTAGGGTTGCATTGCATTGCATTATCTTCGGACTGCCGCGCGACGGGAGCTTTTATTTTTTTGGGTTTTTCCTTTCCCCCCATTTTTGTCGCCGCGATTATTGTCGTGCGTACACATTCAACAACAACAACAGCAACAAATAAATCATAGCAGTTGGTTGCTGCAATTCGTCGAATGCGTAGCGAATTATTTTGATTTTTGGTGCTTGCTCGCTGTGTTTTTCCTTTTTCTTCTCTTCTCTACTCGTTAGTCGTTGTATCTATTCGTTACTTTTCTTTTCGTTGATTCATGCGACATGGTGCGTTGAGGTAGCTGTTGGTTTACTTGGAAATTGCGACGATGTCGATGATATTGATATAATGACTACGCCACGATGTAGGTGAAGTTAAGTAAGCTGTCGGTCATTGAGATATAACAGTCGTTGGGGTGATCCGGAATTTTTTTTCCAGATAGTTCAACATTATAGTTGTTTTTCAAATTTGCTGCTGAAAATAGTAACTCAATCAAGTGACAGCCTTCGTTGCCACAGCCACAAATCAGACTCTACTCCAATAATGAACTTCCTTGGAGGTGGTATTATCGGTGTAAGACACTATGCCGGACTGGCATTAACAAGCTTTCTTCTAATTGGCATTTTTTTCCCAGACAACCGCATTGCATATGTCTAAAAGAAACCAAATAAAACATATTTTACATCTTAACGCAAGACAAAGCAGGATGGAAACAATCAGCCAGCAAGGATATTGTCGAAGGATATACCGAGCACTGTTTGTTTATGTAAACCAGCATTAGAAAAAAACCATTAGTTGTTTTCAATTGACGGCAAAAAACCACCAGCCAAGATGAGCTGGGCGTGTGTATGTAAACAGATCACCAATTGAAAACAGTTTCAAGTTTTTCATTCCCATCCCATTCTCATTTCTTTTCCCATCAATGACAATAAATGAAAAAAAAAACATCGCCCAAAAGGGCCTATGCAGTAGTAGACTGAGGCGATTTGGGGTCATTTTTGAATTTCTCGAACCCTGGGGTCTAAAAAGCTTCGTCTTGGTCCAAAACTCATCCATGATTTTTGGCAGAATTTTTAAGTAACGTTTACATGAGTAAATTTGAACTTTTAGGTTTGTGTGGGAAAATTGAATATTTTGTACTGAAAAATCAACATCATTTTTGTTTCTTCTGTGAAATCAAACCAGCTGACAGTTTCTGTGCCAATTTATAAAATTCCTAGGGGAAATTTTCCGCTAAACAACTTTGTCGAAGACCGTAACTTCGTATCTAATTAGGTAAAAAAGTTATTAACTGTCTAACAGAGGTATGTCTTTTCGCATTGATAAACAATAAATTCAATAGCCATCACTGCTGGAGTCTCGCGAAGTATTGCATGAAAAGTAGCCATGCAACACCTCGCTAGGCACCCAGCAGGGATGTCAATTGAATTTATTGTTAATCAATGCAAAAAAACTTATCTCTGTTAAACAGCTAATAACTTTTTTGAATAATAAGATACAAAGTTACGGTCTTCGACAAAGTAGTTAAGCAAAAATTTCCTTTAGGAATTTTATAAATTGGCACAAAAACTGTCAGCTGGCTCAGCTCCAAGAAGAAACAAAAATGATTTTGTTTTTCCAGTACAAAATATTCAATTTTCCCATACAAACATAAAAGTTCAAATTTACTCATGTAAACGTTACTCAAAAATTCTGCATCAAATCATGGATGAGTTTTGGACCAAGACGAAGCTTTTTAGACCCCAGGGCTTAAGAAATTCAAAAATGACCCCAAATCGACTCAGTCTAATGCAGTAGGTTTTTTTCGGTAATTGACAGTGGCATAAATACTATGACAATAAACTTTTGTTTGCTAAACGACTCAGATGGTGTACTGGGTAAGATACCGGACTGGCAAGCCGCCGAGATGAGAATGTTGCAGTGAGTTCGATTCCCAGCATATTTTTTTTGGGATGAATTATCCAATAGGATGAAAATCGCATAGAATGTTTTTGTTGTTCCGCTTGAATGTAGTGGTCATACATAATTTTGCCTGGTAGTTCGAGTCTTTATGTCAGTAGTGCTTTTCCAACCATTTTTTTTTCGGCTCTTCTATGGATGCACAGAACACAAGTTTATCTTCAATTGTATTCTTCTAACAATTTGATTACGTATCTTTTTTAGATTTCAGCTCTACCATTTAAGAAAATTAACGTTCTCTTGCAGAACCTGAACGTTGTTCACAGAAAAACCAGTCCATTGAAAATTTCTGTATTGAATTTGGAGAATGGTGAAGCTACTAAACCAATGGAGTTATCAGTTGAATTGAAAAGTACGTGTTTTGATTGTGCAAAGTTATCTGAAGTAATTTGGTTTTCGAGAAATAAAGAAATCAAAGTAATTTTTTTGCGGAGAGCTTATACAGCTGTCAAACGCGTATTTCTCAAGCTGCTGTGTATCTATGTACATTTAAAAATTCCAGGCTAACTTAAGTCCTTCCAATAACTACCAATTTTAGTTTTTGAGAAAAAAGTGCTCAAGCGATTATTTTTTTCTATTAATGTTAAATCCTCCCGCGTGCAACTTTCCGGCAACAGTTGCACCACGACGGATTGTTGGAGATTTGTGATGGAAACCGTCATCATCAGCCATAGCTTCCTACCCAGTGACCAACACTCGACGTTGTAGTTCGACGTTCACAACAAATCCGCTTCGATGCATCGGATCGGAATTTTTCCCTTTTTTAATACTTGGAACGCTGATTGCAATAGGAAAAACATCAGAACATCCGAATCGATCCCCTTCATCAAAGTTTCAACAATAACAAAAAAAAACGAAACGGACAAAACCGGTAAGCGGATTACTGGTTAGTTCGTTCTAACGATGAATAGAATTTCAAGTTTCAGTTTTTCGTCATTCAAATAACGAAAAATTTATCTGTTGCTGTAGCCTGGCTCTCTGAAACAAGTAAGAAAAATCACAGTCAATGAATCTTCTGAAACTTGCTAGAAACTTGTAGCAATCAAATTAATTTATCACAATCTGTCAACAGCCTGTCAGAGGGTAAATTGTTCCGATTTGGAACTGAATAGGGCACAGTGTTACGAGAGGGAAAAAGAGAATCGATTAATGAATGGAACCGAGACATGATTGATTAATCGTGCGGTTGGCGAAAAATCCGGCAATCGGAATCTACCGAGTAGGTTTATTGATCGGAAAATGGAACGACTAACAACGGTGGAACTTTATCTTGTTCGATTTTGGCAAACTCATATCGCTGCCCAATAAAGTATCCTTCATTGGGCGGAATTTTATGCACACAAATTCCCACAGAGTTTTCCGTTTCAGAAATTTACAATGTCAGATTGAACCAAAACCGAATTAGAGCCTTTAAAACAAAAATGACAAAAATGACAAAAATGACAAAAATGACAAAAATGACAAAAATGACAAAAATGACAAAAATGACAAAAATGACAAAAATGACAAAAATGACAAAAATGACAAAAATGACAAAAATGACAAAAATGACAAAAATGACAAAAATGACAAAAATGACAAAAATGACAAAAATGACAAAAATGACAAAAATGACAAAAATGACAAAAATGACAAAAATGACAAAAATGACAAAAATGACAAAAATGACAAAAATGACAAAAATGACAAAAATGACAAAAATGACAAAAATGACAAAAATGACAAAAATGACAAAAATGACAAAAATGACAAAAATGACAAAAATGACAAAAATGACAAAAATGACAAAAATGACAAAAATGACAAAAATGACAAAAATGACAAAAATGACAAAAATGACAAAAATGACAAAAATGACAAAAATGACAAAAATGACAAAAATGACAAAAATGACAAAAATGACAAAAATGACAAAAATGACAAAAATGACAAAAATGACAAAAATGACAAAAATGACAAAAATGACAAAAATGACAAAAATGACAAAAATGACAAAAATGACAAAAATGACAAAAATGACAAAAATGACAAAAATGACAAAAATGACAAAAATGACAAAAATGACAAAAATGACAAAAATGACAAAAATGACAAAAATGACAAAAATGACAAAAATGACAAAAATGACAAAAATGACAAAAATGACAAAAATGACAAAAATGACAAAAATGACAAAAATGACAAAAATGACAAAAATGACAAAAATGACAAAAATGACAAAAATGACAAAAATGACAAAAATGACAAAAATGACAAAAATGACAAAAATGACAAAAATGACAAAAATGACAAAAACGACAAAAATGACAAAAATGACAAAAATGACAAAAATGACAAAAATGACAAAAATGACAAAAATGACAAAAATGACAAAAATAACAAAAATGACAAAAATGACAAAAATGACAAAAATGACAAAAATGACAAAAATGACAAAAATGACAAAAATGACAAAAATGACAAAAATGACAAAAATGACAAAAATGACAAAAATGACAAAAATGACAAAAATGACAAAAATGACAAAAATGACAAAAATGACAAAAATGACAAAAATGACAAAAATGACAAAAATGACAAAAATGACAAAAATGACAAAAATGACAAAAATGACAAAAATGACAAAAATGACAAAAATGACAAAAATGACAAAAATGACAAAAATGACAAAAATGACAAAAATGACAAAAATGACAAAAATGACAAAAATGACAAAAATGACAAAAATGACAAAAATGACAAAAATGACAAAAATGACAAAAATGACAAAAATGACAAAAATGACAAAAATGACAAAAATGACAAAAATGACAAAAATGACAAAAATGACAAAAATGACAAAAATGACAAAAATGACAAAAATGACAAAAATGACAAAAATGCCAAAAATGACAAAAATGACAAAAATGACAAAAATGACAAAAATGACAAAAATGACAAAAATGACAAAAATGACAAATATGACAAAAATGACAAAAATGACAAAAAATGACAAAAATGACAAAAATGACAAAAATGACAAAAATGACAAAAATGACAAAAATGACAAAAATGACAAAAATGACAAAAATGACAAAAATGACAAAAATGACAAAAATGACAAAAATGACAAAAATGACAAAAATGACAAAAATGACAAAAATGACAAAAATGACAAAAATGACAAAAATGACAAAAATGACAAAAATGACAAAAATGACAAAAATGACAAAAATGACAAAAATGACAAAAATGACAAAAATGACAAAAATGACAAAAATGACAAAAATGACAAAAATGACAAAAATGACAAAAATGACAAAAATGACAAAAATGACAAAAATGACAAAAATGACAAAAATGACAAAAATGACAAAAATGACAAAAATGACAAAAATGACAAAAATGACAAAAATGACAAAAATGACAAAAATGACAAAAATGACAAAAATGACAAAAATGACAAAAATGACAAAAATGACAAAAATGACAAAAATGACAAAAATGACAAAAATGACAAAAATGACAAAAATGACAAAAATGACAAAAATGACAAAAATGACAAAAATGACAAAAATGACAAAAATGACAAAAATGACAAAAATGACAAAAATGACAAAAATGACAAAAATGACAAAAATGACAAAAATGACGAAATTGACAAAAATGACAAAAATGACAAAAATGACAAAAATGACAAAAATGACAAAAATGACAAAAATGACAAAAATGACAAAAATGACAAAAATGACAAAAATGACAAAAATGACAAAAATGACAAAAATGACAAAAATGACAAAAATGACAAAAATGACAAAAATGACAAAAATGACAAAAATGACAAAAATGACAAAAATGACAAAAATGACAAAAATGACAAAAATGACAAAAATGACAAAAATGACAAAAATGACAAAAAAAGTTACAGGTGTCATAACTCACATTTTCCTTTACATCTTATATGAGGAGAAATACACGAAAAATTGAAATAATTAAAATCCATAAGTAACTATTTATCCTTGTTTCTATTTTTTTGTGACCAATGTGTTTTTTAGCTCCAAATTTTGATAATTCGATGCACAGAAATGATCAACAGTGTTGACAGATGAGTTTACGCGACTTTTCATAAGCTTCGATGAAAGTTGAGCTTCAATTGGCATTTGTATAAATTATTTTTTTTTATTGATAGACTCAAAACGAGAATATTATCTTTTTTTATGAAAACTAGGACCCACCTAAATCTTTTTTTAAGTTGCCCTATATATATGGGAGAGTGTGGAATCATGGGCCACTTTTTTGCGTTGTTCCATAACTTCTTTATTATAAATGATAAAATGAAAATAAAAAATGGTTTGGTTTTCTACATTTTCAAGGTATCATAAGGTATTTTTTTCAAATTTTTAATAAGTTATTTTCCCCAAATTCTGACTGTTTGAAAAAAAGCAATATTTTTTGGATTTCGAAAAATGGTGGGGAATCGTGGACCACCAAATCCAAATTGACCAAATAACATGCAAAATTTATAAGTTGACCCAAAACTGTGATTTCCTAATTCATTTCGTTATTTTAAAGCAATTACAGATGATGAAATAAAAAAGAGAGCTGTGTATGATCACATAGATTCCAAAAACCTGGCTCGCGAACATTTCGGCAAAATTTCTTATATAGGATGGACAAAATATTTTCCATAACTCTTCATTTGGCATACGAAAACTTTGCAGATAGGTAAAACGTATTTTAAGTTCTAAATGTGTATAAATACATAAAAATATAGGTGATTAAAGATGTGTGGCCCACGATTCCCCACAAGCTATGTTTTGCAAATTGGCTGCGTTTGTGTGACTTATTGATGTTTCATCAAAAATTCCTTTTCCACGTGAAAGATCATGACAAAACTAAGATCATAAGCGTATGAGCATATTTTTGTTATGCACTTTAGGTTCCCCATTGATGAAATTAGCGGGTGTTTTTTTAATTATGTAAGTAAATTTTTCTAACTTTTTTTAGCTTGATAAATAAAAGAAGCATATGATGCATATTTCAGTCAACAACATATAGGAGTATATGCTCACGCAAAGCGACGACGATGACAATTGGGTTGAGATCTTTATCTCAACACACATCTGAGATATTAAAAGTGGCCCACGTTTCCCCATGGCCCACGATACCCCACTCTCCCCTACTATTTAACAAACTACAAAGTTTCTTATATTAGGTGAAAATTTAACTTTTTCCGTAGCAATTTCTATACAAATTTCTAAGTCTTTCAGGGGTGCTTATGAGTAATAAGATTGAGCTAAAACTTTACAAGGATTGTTTTATTTCTATTTCGACTTACATTAGGGGGTGGGAGCTTAGATTCCAGAAAGTTAAAAAATAAAGGCCACCTCAATGTTTACACGATGGATATAGAAGAGAAGTTATAAATCTATCAAAGAATAATCTAGAGTCCAACAACTAGGTGGGTAGTTTGTTGACCTCGTAAACTGTTGAACCCAATCTAGGGAACGATCGGAATACATAAAATTTTCAGAACCAAATATGCATAAATTCAAAGATAAATAAGTTCCAAAGTGGGAGTACAAATAGCTTCTGTCTACACCGGTTGAAATGGAGAGCGGGAGAAAAAAAAATGGAAAAGACAAATATTCCAGCCAATAATACCACGGTTCGTAGTTTCACAGGCTTTACATCGTTCTATGCTCTAGAACAAACCAGATTGGGCACCGGGAAGTATGCTGGTTATCTCATGCGAGGGAGCACAGGACAGGGTCATAAAAAAGCATACATTCGAATGCGCTGGAGCTCTTGACACCTCCCGAGTGGCGCCAGAATACAAATGGCCCCTTAAGCAGATGGGGATCGGAATCGGTTCCAATACCTACCCTCGTTAGGAAGAGGTCTCTTTCTCATCTGCCGACAGCTGTCGGTTCTGGATGTCATGATTATGGGCCAAGGCAAACGAATTGTTGGATTGTATTCTGAACACGCCCCGGGAACAAACAACCCGCGGCAACTTCCGAAACGGACCGACATATTTTACTCCTCTTCTCCGTCGTGGTCCGTTTTGTTTGATTTGTTCTCTGTCGAAAGCTGTCACTGCACACGGTTCTAGCCAGAGAAAAGGAACTGACCTCGGGATTGTTTCTTTCATCGGTGTTTTTTTTTGCTAAAGAACAGACAGATTACAAATTTAAAAAAATGATTAAATATTTCTGACCAAATCGTGAAAAACCACTTAGAACGGTCAGAAAACGCATTTTTAACACCGTGTCTTTTTTAAATCGGCATATCTGAAAAGTTGCCACATTGCTGTGGAGACTTTCCCCCATTTGAGAAAAAAAAACATCAGGTGGTCTGATTTTTTATAATTTCTCTAATAATTATTCCAACAAACTTTAAATGTACCATTTTAAAGGTAAATATACTAAGATCCCTTCAGAAATAAATGAAAACGCCAAACATATTGATGAAAAAGAATTAAAATCAAATAGATATTTTGACAAAAATGTACAAATATCGAAGAAAACTTCCAAATTATCATAAACATCTGGTTTCTGGTGACAGTTCGCAGGTCCTGTTTACCAAATTTTACGAACGAGAAATGGTGTGCGGCGGCAAGGTCAAGAAATTTAACTCAAGACTAAGTTTAAGGATAGCAAAAACCAAGTCCCATTATGTGAACTATATTTAGAGCGTTTTTTGGTTTCTTGGCGGAAATCTCTCTGGGAATGTACAGAAAGTTCGAAAAGAAGGTTTGTTTATTGAAATGTTTCAACATGTTTAAAAAAAACTTTTTTCAACATATTTCTTCTGGAGCAAACCCACTATGCATAGAATATTCTGGGGCAGCGCTTCTACTTGAAACAAAAAAATCCCATCGAAAGTCCAAATGTTAAAACTTCTGAAGAATTCGATTGTCCGGAAGCTTCTTGTGTAATTTTGACCGGAAGCTGTAAACAAATGCACATTAATACTTGTACGACGACACTATTTAGGGACAGAAAATCCAAAATTGGAAAATTCTCCGGTAAACGTTCTGAACGAAAAAGCTGAACTATTCTAAATTTTTACGATATGGTATTTTCGTGGAATAAAAATAACGTAAGACAGTTTAACTTCTAAGTTAAAATCCATTTATTCCAATATTTCTGTTTTCAGCTGGATTAATAAACATGATTGATATTATTTGATACTAAAACTTCTAAAACCTGAACAACTATTTTTTTCTAATTTTTTTTTATCCCAGCTGAGACCTATTGCTTAGAATGGGTGAGTGAAAATTGAATATGAACCAAATGTTTGCTTTTTTCCTCAGCGTGTAACATTGCAAAATAAGGAATTAACACAGGAACTGCGAAAAAAACAGTGAGGTCAGCCTGTGTGTGAATCAGGAGTGCCAGGTGGTTTCATCAAAAATCAGAACAAAGCGAATTTCAAAATCAGGATTTTTCAGGACACCTCTTGATTCATGAATATAATAAGGTTTTCTTCTTAGATTGCATAAATAAAGACGCAATACAGATGCTGAAAACGCCTTGATTTATGCAACAACAGTACGCAGCATGTCGACTGGGCGGTAGTTCATATCGAAAAACACCATATCATCTGAACCGAAGATTACCATCTTTTAAATGGGTTTAACTATTTTATAACTTATTAATTTGATTTTCTCATAATTAAATTACTATTTAGATCATATTTAAAAGTTTTTATGAAAATCAGGACAAATCAGGACATTATAGTGACAAATTTTCAAAAATCAGGACAACTCGAGAGTTTTTGAAAAATCAGGACGGTCTCTCAAAAATCAGGACAAATCCTGATAAATCAGGACACCTGGCACCTCTGGTGTGAATCGACCCATTTTTTTGTTAGTTTGGTTTTTACTAATTTGTACATTTTTGCAAAATATTTGGTTAAAAATAACTGAACAACGCGACTTAACTAGGTTTGGGGAACGATGGAGAATTTTGATCAGCAAATAGGTTTTACGATTTGGTCATTAATCAGAAGAATATTTGAGAAACCGTTATTCAATAATGTTTTGGGAGTTGTAAAGAAAGATTTAAAAAAAAATGCACAGACATAGTGCTTCAAATTTATAGACACTGTCATTTCACAAAGTCTGGCAAAGGGAATGACGAGAGCTAGTCGAACTGTCATTCGCGGGAGCCTATCGAGCAAACTTTCTAAATATTGGAAAATCATGGTGTAAGTATTGTGATTCACAAAGCTTTTTCGGCTTTTTAGTAACATTAACTTATAATTAAGTTATTTAGCACAATTTTCACTATTTTTCCACCTATAGATCATAATGTATTTTTTAAAAGTGATTTCTAGTTGAATTGACAAAAAAAGCATGTAATTTACGAATCTGAGAAACTATTTGATATTTTGCAACTGGAGAGAGTTATGAAGAGCTTGATCATTATCATAGAATACTCGATTAGTTCCGCGCGAATGACATTTCGATTGGCTTCTGCCATTCTCTTTGCCCGACTATATGAAATTATAGTGTCTATACTCAATATTTGATAAAGATATTTTATAAATAGATTTTTGGAAAAACAGAACATAAAGATGCTATCAAATATCAATTTAGCCCGTGATCCGGAAGGTTATTTATTTAGAAGTCAAATTTGAAGAAAAAAGTTATTCTACTTTTTTAAATCATTCTCCAAAAATGGCAAGAAAAGGAAGCCTAATTTGGAATATTTTGAAGTCAAGGAATGTGGGAATCTATCCCATGTACATGAAATTAGAATGGAGTTCTTTGGAGTTTTTTTTTCAATCTCTTTTGGAAGTTTAGAAACTTAAAAAAAATATCGTCTTTTGAAACAAAGTTCCATATAAAAACTTTCAACTTTTTTTTTAAATATTCAAACTTTTCTGAACATTTCTTTGAGAACTACACAACGGGTTAACTTATGACTATGAATTTCATGGTTTCATTTAGCCTGAAATTGCCAGAACACGGCGTAATATATAGATAGATGCGCCTGCAGCGCATAACTTTTTCATTTGGAGCACTCTGATGTACATAATAAAAACAAAAGTTATAACAATAAATAGAACAAAAATGTGGCAACATTGAAATAGAAGCTTCAAAGTGTACAGCAAAAACACAAATCAGTTATTGTTCTATTCTTGTGAAAGACGGGCATGTTAAAGCGAGATTCTGAATAATGTTCAGATTAATCGTCAGTTCTCGACAGTAAGATCAAAAATTATTCGGAAATTCCGTCCAAATCGGGCTGATACCAAAAAAAAACTTTAAAAAAGTATGCTTTCTGCTGTTTAAGCTGTGAAACCCATAAAAATTATTCAATAATCATAATTTCAACGAAAAAAACCTTTAATTTCACATATTTTCTTAAAATCATTTTTTTTTTATTAAACCTCGGGAACTTAAAACAATCTAAATTTATCTGGTGCAAAACTCAGAATAGAAATGGATGTTAGATGAGAATTTTAAAACAATTTCTAAAAAATTAAATACGTATTTTGTAGTTTAGGTTTAAAGGAATAACAATTTCTTTTCGAAGTTATTCCCGTTAGAAAAAATTATTTCACACAGAAATTTTCATTAATATTGTTCATAATATAGACGGGATGTTTTTTATGAATATTAAAGAAAACTGAATTTTGAGATCAACAAAGATTTTTTGCTTCAAAGTAAAATATTAACATATATACGTTTTCTTCTACAAAAAGTTGTTGTAAAAAAATGTGGGAAGTTGGAGTGGAGTTATGTGAAGTTTCGTTAGAAATCTCAAATGGAAGTTAAAACAAACAAAAAATATAGTTTTGTTTTGCAAATAGATTATATTAAAAAAAAAATTGAAATTTTTTTTTTCATTCAGTGAAGTGATATTTATAAAACTTATTGCAAAACAAACTGCATTCGGGATTATATTATTTGTTCATCATCTGATGTAAGCATTTTTTTTGTAAAATTTTCATACAATATTAAGTCTTTCTCTAGCATTTCATTGAGAACTCCTGATCCGGTAAACTCTTTTTGAAGATTTCATGTTACTAGAAAATGTCGGATCACGAGGAAATATGTGTAATTGTAATTGCTTAAAAAATTGACTTTTTGCCAGCTTTTCTGAGGTTTGGACTACTGTGAGATGGCCAGAAAACGCATTAAAAAATAATATTTCGATAAATAATGATTTGATTAGTCAATCCGTTTGGGCACTGATTTATTGTTAATGTTTTTCTTTAATTTTTTTGGTGCATACAGTTTTTTGAACCTGCAAAACCGGTCTAATCAAAACTTTAACAACAGATTACCTTTTAAGCTATCTGAACAAGTGGAGTCTCCGAACACACATTAAATTGACTCAATTAAAATTCTTTGCGGTTGTTTTTACCTTAAGTGAGTAGCACCCACTCGATACTTAGTCAGCAAACCGAAACATATTTTGTTGTTCAAATATGACTGACTATAAACCACACAACGATGATGAAAATTTCCAAGTCCCAGTGAAAGGGGTCCTTCCTCAGACTGCACAACGATTTGCTTCCAGATGCTACGAATGGTTGTCGGTTTCGAAAAGACTCAAGAACAAGTTTTTGACGCCGCCCGCCGCAACCGTGTTTTAGCACATTAGCTCAACCACCCACCCCGACGAGCCCGACCACTCCGTCCACTACATCGGCCGGCTCGAGATGTTCTTCTAATTTTCTCCCATTTCAAGAAGTGACTAATAAATTTATTCTTTGCCAAGAGTTCGAGGAACTCCACGGGAGACCCCCCTAGCAGGGTGTCATTTCCTTTTCCCCTGCAGGTTGGTTGTCATGAAAACTTTCAACTTGGTTTATTAATGGTCAGAAAAAATATCGGTTTCATCAGTTTGAGATAAAAAAAAACAAACTTTTATTTATTATTTATTAACATTTTATTAGCAGTTGGATTAGTCTGAAGACTGTTGTCAACTGCTCAGCCAGAGAATTTACAAATTTGATGTGCACGTGACTCCGTTGCCTTCATTGGAGGTAGACGCTTAGGGTTCCCGGCTAGTAAACTTATCATGACTATTATGCTACAAGGGTTAGGATAGGTCAGGGTAGGAAAGGGGCAGGAAAAGGGATTGCAAAGCACAAGGATAATTTCCTATCCTAAGCTCCCAAGAGTCCATGTAAGTAGGTTTTACCGCGCCTACGTCGCGTTGCTTTTGGAGGTTGTCTTGGGAGTGCAATGCAAAAAAGTTGGTTTTTTTTTATGGCGAAGCAAAGAGGCATCGAACCCCCCGACTAACCAAACTGTCTATATGCCGTAAGGCTTCGTCAAGGTGGGTTGATGCCACTAAGCTGAATTAACTTAAGAGTCATTGAAGAGAAATAACTTAAGATGTTTCTTGAATGTGGATAGGTTTCTAGCGTTTTTGATTTCCATTGGGAGTGAATTAAAAAGAATCATTCCGCGGTGAACTAAGCTATTTTGCGCAAATTCTGTTCTAGTTCTTGCTATGAAGAAGTTCATGTTACCAGCGCTTCTTGTGTTTCTGGAATGAATGTTATTGATATATGTAAGATCAAGGTTTGATTTAAGCAGATTTTTCGAGATTTTATAAAGAAATGTTAATGTTTCAAATTTGTTTAACATTTCCAGTGGAAGTAGATTTGGATTATAGAGTAATCTTGAGGGAAACAAAGTTGGTAGCATTTTCACATATTTTATAGCTTTATTTTGTAGGATTTTCAAACGATGCAAGCGTGTTTCAGCTGCATAACCCCAAATAGAATTCATATATATTAGATGGGATTGAATGAAGGCGTGATAAACTTGCCAAGCTGTCGTTTCTGTTATGTATTTTCGTATTCTCCGTAGAGCAAATACATAAGGGGTTATTTTTTTGCAGGTCTGATTTATATGGTTATCCCATTTCAGCTTTTCATCAATACAAAGCCCAAGATATTTAAATTTGGACACTTGTTCAATCTGGATTCCGTTGACTGACAGAGTAAATGTTTGAGAGTGACCTCTTAAAGAAAACATCATGAATTTAGTTTTCTGTAGATTCATCGAGAGGTGGTTCATACAAAAATAATCCGAAAGAAGTTCGATATCGCATTCAATTTGAGCCTTCATATCTTCCAAATCTTCGGTTACGTAGAGCAATGTTGCGTCGTCTGCATACATTTGGAGTTTTCCTTTCAGGGGTAATTGGAATACATCGTTTATATAAATATTGAATAAAAGTGGCCCAAGAACAGAACCTTGAGGTACACCATATTTTATAATTTTTGGTGAGCTAAAGCTTGACCCTATATAAACTGATTGAGTTCGGTTTGAAAGGTAAGATTCCATTAATGATAATGAATTTTGTTCAAAACCCATTTGATTCAACTTATTTAGCAAAATTTTATGATGTACACAGTCAAATGCTTTGCTGAGATCAATAAAAATACATGATACATTTTTTTTCTTATCGAGATTCATAGTTATTCCATTTATCAAGTTTGTTACTGCGGATAGAGTATTAGATTTCGGAACAAATCCAAATTGGTTTCGATTTATTATTTGATTATTTTGGCAAAACTCTTGAATTTGCTCGAAGAGTATTTTTTCAAACGGCTTTGATAGTGCGTTTAGTAACGATATTGGTCTGTAGTTACTCACTGTATGTTTAGAACCTGATTTATGCACAGGTATAACCTTTGCTACTTTTAATATTTCAGGAAACGTCCCAATATCAATAGAATGATTAATTAGTTCAGTGTATTTGCTAAGGAAAAACGGTTCATACTTTTGCAGGAAACGAGGGGAAATACCATCAATTCCAGAGGCAGAATTTCGCTTCAGATTTTTTATATGCAAGCTGACATTACTAGTGGATACATTCGAAAATGAGAAGCTAAACCGTAGCTGGCTTAACCCAGGCCTGGGCGCATTCCAATGTGTCATTATTGTCTCGCATACGTTGATATAATAATCATTAAAAATTTCACACATTTTTTTTGGTTCTTCAACCAGAACTCCATTCATTTCTAATTTGGATGGAACGGCATTACTGTCATTGGAAGTTTTGTTAAAAATCAGCTCATTTATGTGTTTCCATAGTTTCCTAGGGGCATTTAAACTATTCTCAAATTGAGAGGCATAGTAGCTTTTCTTTTGATTTTTAATAGACCTAGACAACTCGTTTCTAATTTGTTTGTAGCTTTCAGTGAGAGCAGGATTGCGCTTAGATAGATGATAAAGCTCACGTTTCTTTTGGATAAGTCTCAAGATCTCGTGATTAATATAAGGTTTTTTAAAAGAACTTTTCCTTCTTATTTGCAATGTTTTAGTATTCCTATCAATCAAGGATTTGTAGTGCGATACAAAATCATCAAAGTTATGTACATGATCTACACGTAAATCAGGAACATTAATCCTTTCGTGCTCTAATACAGTTTTAGTAAAAATGTTAGTTTTGCACTTGCTAACGTTATTCAAGTCTTTTATAGAGAGTACTATACATTTATGGTCAGAAAGATCAGGATCAGTGTTAAACAATGTAAAATGGTAATCATTTTTCAAAAGATCTGTGAACGCATGATCAATAACTGTTTTCACTGTGTTTGATTCGCGTGTTGCAAATGATTCATTTACTAGGTTCAATATCGAAAATCCATTACTTTCGATTGTGGTGTTGTAATTTAAAACATCTCGATCCTCAGAATTCAGAAGGTTCAGATTAAAATCGCCTATTACGATACTGCGGGGAAAGCTAGATAGCAAAGTATCCAGCTTGCTTAAAAATTGTGGAACGTTTCGCCCTGGATTGTAAATTCCAGCGACATTCATATTAAACTCAGGCAGTTTCAAAATAAGATAATCAGTATCATCAACGTGTTCACAATGAACAATCTGTGAGCTTATGTTTCCATTGATAAGAATTGAAACACCTCCTCCTCGAGAATTTTCTCTGGTGCAATGGAACGAGTTAAAAGTGTCGATATTGAATATTTCGTCTCGATACAACCATGTTTCAGTTAGAATTATAACATCAATTCGTCTGTTGAGATCCAGTAGAAAAGATTCTAATAAATCGATTTTGTTTCGACAACTTCTAATGTTTAAGTACAGTATATTCAAGCAAATAGATGGAATGCAATTTGCATTAGACGAATAGGTGATAATCGAATTCCCAATTAAGTTGTGATCACCCATGATCGCAAGAGAAAAAACAATCTACATGAGATATCATAATTAGAAAAACGGCACCAGCAGTACCAGCAGCAGCAACAACAACAACAGCAGTTTTACTTTCGATTTGCAGCATTACGATGAGAGGGTATGGCGGGGTGGTATGGAATGAAGAGGGATAAGGAATTTGGGGTTGGATAGAATGAAAAGGTTGTAGTAGCAAAAATAGCTCGATGGGTGATGATTGTTTACTTATCCTGATGTTGGTTGATGATGATTTGTAGCGATGAGGGAATATCTTCAGGAACCTGTATCGGTATGAGCGCGCCGTCAGAGTTGTTGCGTAGAAAAAACAGTCCATATCTGTAGTAGGCGAAATATCCCGTATTTTTTCCTATCGCTCGCAGTAAGGTGTCTAGATGTTTGTAGGCTGGTGTCCAACGGTGGTTGATGTATATGTTCCGAGTGCTGCGATGTCCAAGTTGACTATTGCTCATATTCCTTCGCTGGGCGTGTAGTACAAATGAGTGCTTTCGCGATGCGTCGTGGAAGCGAACAAGTATCGGTGCAATACCAAGCTTGTTTGTAGTTGTCATGCGTTTACAGAACATGATATCGTGTGATTCCAATGATAAATTGTTTGCACGGGAGAGATTGAGTACCAGCGAAAGTGTATCCTGATGATCATTCGGTTCGACGTTGGAGATAATGATATCGTTGTCAATTCGAGATTGCTCAACGTAGTTTAGGCGACGAGTGATATCCAATTGGTTATTTGTAAGCTTGTTTTCCAAAACAGTATCAAAGCCAGTCGTGGAGTCACAGTTTTTGTTGGCCGTAGTTCGTAGTTGGTTCAGATCAGCTGTGAGATTTTTCTGGGTTTGCTTTATTTTTATAAGCTCCCTGGTGATTTCATCCATTGCGCTTTGGATTGATGATGTCAGCTTACGCACACTTCCCAGAGATTCGTCGAGTGCTTCTATGACGGTGGTGCGGATTAGTGATACAAGCCTATGGTCATACAGCTTGGTATTCATTTCGCCGTTTAATGTGTGTCGTAGTAAACAAATGTTTGCAAGAAAAGAACAAACGACCTGTCCTCGATGTTTTTTAAAACCGTTTGTTTTGTTGAATTTAATTGATTGTAGTACAATGCCTTCAACTCACGAGAAACTTCACTGGTTTAGAAACAATTTACCGATGTTTTTGGCAATTTATACGGATTATAAACGCGTTTTCGAGGTAGAAATGTTCAACCACTAGAAAGGCAAGTCTGTTTCACGTACACTCACGTATTCAATGAAAACAAGTTGCACAAACTTTGTTTTTATTGAAAAATCAAATGCGTTTGAAAATTTATTGCTTCTGATATATTTTTGATGTCATTACGCAAATAGAACTTTTTGCTGTAATTCTTGGTTTTGTTCAGATTTCGAAATTTTACATTTTTGCTGTTAAAAATGTATTTTATGAAAAAGCAGAAGGGTGCTGCATACATTTAGAGTGAAAAAATTAAAAAATATTTTTAGCTGATATAATAAAAAATAAGGTTTGAATGGATGAAATTTAGAAATAAACAAACAATCATGTTCCTGCATATGGCAACGAGATTTAAGAGGTGAATCTTTGATTTGCATTTTGACTGGCCCAGACTGGTGACTGAATTATAAAAATATCAATTTCATGATTGTCCGAAAAATATTTTACACCAACAGTGTTGGCATAGGATAAAACAATATAGAGTTTGTGGGTGATATCGTGAAGAAAATCCGTCATACTGGGTTACTTTTCTTACGGTATCGAAAAATGTAAAAATTTGCTCAAAATGTGAAAAGCAAATGTGATAAGCAAATCAAACCCTGCTGTTGCATGATGCCCCTTTTGACCGTAGTGATTCCAATACTCCTCTCTGTGCAAGTTGTGTTGCAACAGTTAACAAAAAAAAAAACCCACCACAAATCACGTGTGGGTGGAAGTTGATATTATCCGGCCGACACGCTCTCGAGCAGGGAAAAAAGTTTTATATTTGATTACTCCCAAACGGGCTAATGAGAAAGAAATTATTCGAGACAGAGCGAAGCAGCACTAGTGGCGGCATTTTTTTTTTGTATTTTGTATTTTGACCCTACCACATCACCCACTCACTCGAACGACCGAACTCAAACGCATCTCCACATACTGGAGGAGAATAGGGGTACACGCAGAAAGAACTTCTGGCGAATGGGATAACTTTTTTTCGTCCGCCCGCCCTCCCTATTGACTACAGAAACCTCCAGCTGAACAGTTGCCTTTTTTGGGACCATGGATGGGTTCAGTGCAGTGACCACCGGAATGGTTCTTTCGGGCAGGGTGGCATGCATGGCCAGGGCTTGGAACTTCTTCCGTGATTAATGGATCCATCCATCCTGCCATCCATTCGATTTGTGTTCGAGGTTGTGCATGCAGATGAGATCACAAGATGTATCCTTCGTATTCAGTCACGGATTGAGTTCAGCAGTTTAATACACTCAATCATGCGGTTTTCGGATGTTGAATTTTTCAGCATTTGTTATAAAATAAGTTATCAACGCAGGTTTCAGTGGTGGAATTGAATTAATCTTTATTCAGTTTCATTCGTTTAGTCACCATAATAGGTAGTACTCATTACATTAGCGATAGCTATTTGTCCCTTTCCACTTCTCATATTCCCTAACCGGCAAAGTACTCACTTTTCAATGAGTAAAAAGAGATTACTACTCATTATTTCTGGCAACACTGTTGTGTAACTACGAACCTAGTTTAGGTAGTTTTGCTTGATCGTGTGATGATGTAAACATTTGTACAGTCATATGCCGTATTTGTTTTCATCTGGTGGCCAACCGGTTGTGCACCAACTGCTGTCATCTTCTTATAAAAAACGCTTTGACAGCACTTGGTGCACAACTGGTGGACCACGAAGGTGAAAACAAAAACGGCAATAACCATCACCATTCTATTGTTCCCTGCAATCATCAAATGCGAATTGGCGCGTAGAGAACAGACCCGAAACAAACTGTTCTGGTTCTTCGACGACAGTTGCTGTAGATTTTCTGCTGCTGGATCGGACCGATCCTCAACGATTGTTTCCTGCTTGTTCTAAAAATCTAGGAAAGTATTTTCAACCATTCATCGTGTCAATTGTTATGAAAGACAGATTAATTTACAGTTTCCACAGATCGTCAGCGTCCTGAAGTACTAGACATATTTTTTTTCAATTTTTTCTTTGGTTTATCTTCGGGAAATACAGGCGAGACTTGTCAACGAAAACGTTCCAGGTTACCGCTAAAGAGTTCGATTTCGTGTCCAGTACGAAATTTTTCGAAATATCTCCCAACATGCAGTCTTAATATTTTGCGCACAATTTGACCACCGTATTTTGTTAATTTTTCCGGAGGGCAACTTTTCTACTTTGAAGAAATGAAGGCAGGACTATTTACAAGTCAGCTAGATGAACCAGTCAGAAAAATTTGACTTTTTTATCACTTCCTCTATCCATAGTTTCGATTTGAGCTTGAAAAAACCTCTCACATTCCTCTCACTTAATGGAATCAATCATCTTCACTTTTTTCAAATTTAAGCTCACTACTGGATCCTCAAGGAATTCTTCAACGATTTGCCATGTGAATTTTTGTCAAATAGTTGATGTTCAGATGTTTTTGGGTCTCCCACTGGAACTTTTCTGGATTCCTCTCGATTCCGCCCAAAAAAATTGTCAATAAACTTCAGTATTGGACGCTATCTCAAAAACCACTTGGCAGATTGCCACTTAATTTTTGACACGTTTATATTACATTAGATAATAGGTAGTTTCACTGAAAATTTCATCAATTTCCATCCATGCATTCAAAAGTTATTCACAAATCACAGTGATGCATTTTTTTCGATAGCACTAGGTAAATTTACTTTTGGTTGCTCAGTAGAGTGCCCCAAATGACCCGACTTTTGAAAAAGTTATGTGCTGCCAACTAAAATTAATCCTAGGCCTAGTGCAAGATCTCATACCAAATTTGGACCAAATCGGATCACTGGAAGGGGTCGCCCAACGAGGCTGAAGTTTGTATGGGATATTGAAACATTTTTTCGGGAGATACATGAAAACCAGCAATTCATCAATAAATTTGGGTTTCTTCAGCCAATTTCTTTAGAAAACGGGTTTTCTTGAAGCCCAAATTATGACAAATATTTCATCCGAAGACTGCAATTTGATTCGAATTAAGATAAAAAGTTATTAAGCTTCAAAAGTGGGCTAACTTTTTTAAGGGTGGTATTCATCATTGTTAATGAGTCGGGGCGTTCGAACATTTCGACGCAGCATTAACAGTGATGAATACCACTCTAAAAATGTTAACCAATTTTTGAAGCCTAATAACTTTTTTATCTTTATTTGAATCAAATTGCAGTCTCCAGATGAAATATTTGTCATAATTTGGGCTTCAAGAAAACCCGTTTTTTAAAGAAATCGGCCTAAGGAAACAAAAGTTATTGATGAAAAACTAGTTTTTCGTGTTTCTCACGAACAAAATGTCCCAAAATCCCATACAAACTTTAGGCTCGTTGAGCGACCCCTTCCCGTGATCCGATCTGGTCCAAATTTGGCATGAGATCTTGCACTAGGCCTAGAATCAATTTTAGCCTGCAGCACATAACATTTTACAGGTTTTAACTTTCCCATACAAATTTGGGGCAGTCTATTGCTTTGGTTATGCATTTAAAAGCCTATTCGATTGGATTAGTAGCTACGAGGTTTCCGTCATGCTCAATCATTCATTATGATTTATACAGAAAAGTTTTCCCTCGTCTCACTTTCGTAGGTAAATCATCCGTACATTTGTAATCTAGGTGATAAGACTTGAGTGGCTTCCAACTTTGCATTAGCTTAAGAAAAAATAAGAAAAGTAATGAAAAAAATCACGTTAAGTATGTAGACCCTCAGTCAGATACAATACCCTGTGAAACACCCGAGAGAAGAAAAAAACCTAACCTCCAAGGGGGTATCTCATGACACCGCGACTTTCTACGAACCAATCGAGGCGGCTATCTTCTTAAAGGTTTTTTTGTTTTGTTTTGTTTTGAGCTCTTCTCAACCGGACCGGGAGCCGCGTCAATCCACTCAACCTTCCCCAATGATCCGACGACCACGAAAAAACGAACAAAAAAAAAGTGACGATAAAAAACCAACCTCCTGAATCTGAACGAAAGGTGCCGCGGCTTTTACGTAAAAAAAGTATAAAATGGGACAGTGAACTTGAAAATATCACCACGATTGGCCCAACAACCGGACACACTAAAAATGAAAGTGAATATCGATAAACTTTCGTTTGGGGTCGAAGAAAGTGACAGTGTGGAGCGAGCCGATCGGTTTTGGGCGGAACCTTTTTGTGTGTGGGGCGGGGTTGGATACGGCAGGAAGAAGAAGAAGAAGGTGGGTCCGGATGAGAGGTTTACATTGTGGAATCACCTCAACCAGGATGCGAATAAAAATATGACGAAGGTTGGCCTGAAAAAAAAATACGAAAAAGACAAAAATGGAGACAAAAAAATAAAGCGTTGAATCAACGCAAGACGGGAAAGCATCTTTCTTGGGTATTATTATTTCTGTGGTTTTTTTTCAGTTACGGATGTTTCGCTTTTGCTTGGTTGTCATATAATCGATTTCGACCATCTCGAATTATAGGGTGTTATTGATTTTACTTTCCACGCCGACCGTATCGTTGCACTCGTCTTGTTGAGGTGGCGATTTTCGCAAGTTTTTTTTTATCTCTGTTCAACTTGATTGAGGGGAGAAATTTCGACGACTTGGACAAGCAATTTGAGTCATGCAATCGATGGAAGTATTGAAAAATTGCAAATGAAATTTAAAAAATCAAAAAAATGAATGCAACTAACGGAAAAGCTAAATTAAATGTTGTAACAGTGTATCTCAAAAACATTTCACCGAAAAACTTAGGTGGTAGAGCTGACTCAGAGTGTGTCTGTGGGAGAAGGGGTCTTGTATGAGATTACCAAAAATAAATAAAGAGGTGATTGTGAGCTTAAGTCCTGTCGGCGACCCGTTTTATTTTTTTCAATAAATTTATGGTATTTACGGCTTACATTTTTGCTTTTATTTGATCCTCAGGTTTCTCTTAAAAAATTCTATCATCTTGAAAATTGAAAACAAACGTTCATTATCAAAAGAAAGGAGGAAGTGGTAGATAAGTCTTCAATAATTGCTGCACACTGCCCCTCCTTCTCCCCTTGAATTTATGAAAAAAACATCAGGGTTTTTCTGAAAAATAAATTGAAAAATTAGAGAAGAATAGTAAAAAACTTTTGACAAATTTTCTCTATATACTGAGAGCTTAAAACATATCAAATTTATCTCTTCAAATAAAATCACTTTAAATAATCTTTCGTTATAAATGTGATTTTACCAATGAAAATAATAAACACGCTATTAAGAGAAGTAAATGTAGAAAAAAATCTTTAAGTTGTCTATAAGTTTTCATCAGCTTCATCATATCAGCAATGCTCATAAAAATCTTCAATAATTAACATTTTGCAACTTAACGTTTCAAACAGCAAATATAACACTAGTTTACAGCACTTTTGAACTCAGTAAACTGGAGATCTTAATGTGAAATCGAGCGCTGAATCCGGAAATGAAATTCAAAAAAATCTCAGTAGAACAGCTTTTCATTTATGCTCCAAATATGAAATTTTACATCAATTAAAAAGTACTTGTGTTCAGATTCAAAAATCTCGGAAATTATGCATTAGCGAAAGTTTTAGACTCTAAAATAACATTTAAAAAAATCTGATTTTTATTTGTACTGAAATATTAATTCAAAACCATGATTTTAAGTGGTTATTTTCAATAATCCGTTGAAAGTTGAAGAAATTATTGTTACTTAACAACAACAGTAACTTTTGAATTTTTGAATAACTTAACGAAACACGGTGTACTTATCATAATATAGGAAGATTTAAACATGGTAAGTCTCACTCGCTTCAAGTCAAAATTAATTATTCGCTTAGCAGAAGGTCACATGCCAAATTTCAGAACGATCTGAACTTGGGGAGGAGTGGCTTGAGTCTCAAATGTGAATAGGATTTTAAGGTATTTTGCTCGGAAGAAACAAAAACTTCTGGTTTTTCATTAATAACTTTTTTGTTCACTATCCGATTGTTTTTTATGATTATTTCACTCGAAGTCTGCAACACGATTGGACTTGAAACAAAAAAGTTATTGTGGTTCAAAGGTTGTATTTCGGTCAAAAATTCTCGTATAAAATGCAATGCGTAAAACGTACTCATTGCGTGTTACACAAAATATATTTTTTTCTATCTTAAAGTCACTAATATCAACAATACTGATGCAAAAATAAAGTTCAAATGATCGATAACAAATTTATTCACTTTTAATATGCAAAAAACAGATTTTAAATTACTGTTATGCATTCCAAGATATTTGAATCAGAGTACAAGTACTTTTTTAATTTTTCTGAAATTTCATATATGGAGCATAACTGAAAAAACTGTTCTATTGAGATTTTTTCAATTTCATTAACGGATTCAGCGCCCGATTTCACATTAAAAATATGGGTCAGCCATTATAGTCCATGATTTTTTTTAAAATTTTGTAAACTAGTGTAATTGCTCTGGCCAGTGCTTATATTTAAAAGAATTTAGATAGTTTGTTTTTAAGTTAAAATAAATTAATGCATAACGTTTTAATTTTGATTGCCAAATCTTTTAATGTGATGAAGTATAACGAATCGTACAAACGTTTGTACTTACTGAAAGTACCGTCGTGCGGGGTGACAATGGGCCAAGAATGATGTTTTTGAATTGTTTTCCCTTTTTTCCCGTTATTCAACTCACTTAAAAAAGTAAATATACAGAAATGTTCGCAGATAGTCAAAGCGTAAGTGTGCAAAATAATATTTGAAATAAGTGATTACTGTAAAAGTTGGGAGCAAATGAAAATTGACCCATAGTCACCCTTCAGAGGGGGTGACTATGGTTCAACGTTGTTGCAGTAGAGTACTACCATAAAAATGTCAAAATTGTCAAAATTGTCTAATTTATCATAATTGACAATTTTGACGTCAAAATTGTCAAAATTGTCAAAATTGTCAAAATTGTCAAAATTGTCAAAATTGTCAAAATTGTCAAAATTGTCAAAATTGTCAAAATTGTCAAAATTGTCAAAATTGTCAAAATTGTCAAAATTGTCAAAATTGTCAAAATTGTCAAAATTGTCAAAATTGTCAAAATTGTCAAAATTGTCAAAATTGTCAAAATTGTCAAAATTGTCAAAATTGTCAAAATTGTCAAAATTGTCAAAATTGTCACAATTGTCAAAATTGTCAAAATTGTCAAATTGTCAAAATTGTCGAAATTGTCAAAATTGTCAAAAATGTCAAAAATGTCAAAAATGTCAAAAATGTCAAAAATGTCAAAATTGTCAAAATTGTCAAAATTGTCAAAATTGTCAAAATTATCAAAATTATCAAAATTGTCAAAATTGTCAAAATTGTCAAAATTGTCAAAATTGTCAAAATTGTCAAAATTGTCAAAATTGTCAAAATTGTCAAAATTGTCAAAATTGTCAAAATTGTCAAAATTGTCAAAATTGTCAAAATTGTCAAAATTGTCAAAATTGTCAAAATTGTCAAAATTGTCAAAATTGTCAAAATTGTCAAAATTGTCAAAATTGTCAAAATTGTCAAAATTGTCAAAATTGTCAAAATTGTCAAAATTGTCAAAATTGTCAAAATTGTCAAAATTGTCAAAATTGTCAAACTTGTCAAAATTGTCAAAATTGTCAAAATTGTCAAAATTGTCAAAATTGTCAAAATTGTCAAAATTGTCAAAATTGTCAAAATTGTCAAAATTGTCAAAATTGTCAAAATTGTCAAAATTGTCAAAATTGTCAAAATTGTCAAAATTGTCAAAATTGTCAAAATCTTAAATATAAAAATTGAGGCGATTTCTTATTAACAATATCAGGTAATCAGGTGGTTGGAATGATGTGAAAAATGGTATCCGATAGTTTATCTGGTTTGTATAATAGTTTCAAGATTTTTACATCAGAAAGAAAGGATGCTGCCATACAAAATCAACTTAAAATCGAACACAACTGGAACAATTTTAAGGCGAAATTGGCTCACGAGCACAAATTAACACAAGTATTGAATTTATTGTGCAAAATTAATCCACGCTTTTGAAATGAGGGGTCCCATACAAAATTATTTAAAAATCAACATAATGCATAAAATCTCAAAGTGATGTGCATGAAAATGGGAACATATGCAAATTTTGGCATGATGAGATGATTTGTTGCAATATGTAACCTTTTTCTCGTTTATATCGGAGAGGTCCCATACAAAAAGGTCTATTTTTGTGTATACAAATGGAGGTGTTTTCTTTCTAACACCCTGACGTACAAACGGGCGGTCGGAATGAAGTGAAATACGGAATCCGAGGGTTTTTCGGATCAGAGATGATTTGTACAATTTGTACAACTTCAAGGCGATTTTCATAAAAACTGATTCACGAGCACGAAGAAGCTAGCAAAAAAGTTAAGGAAACTGATTATTTTATTTTTATCCTACGAGTATAATCGGCAATACCAATCCTCGTAAATAGCTGTGGAGATTCATAAATGTTTATATTCATTTAAAATTGGTTGTAAACGAGATTGGATTGATAGCTTCAAACAGCCCGAAGAAATTAAAAAAAAAGAACAAGTTAATCATAAACCTCAACAGATGTTTGAACCGGATCAAACGGTTCCTAAATATGGACTCGAATCCTTCAACCGAACGTAAAACCCAAACAGCGCGCTCTCATGCTCGGAATTTCCCCCGCGTTTGAAGGTTCCGCGCTTCCGCGATTCGAACGAAGGTTCCGGGGAGACTTAAGACAGAGAATCGTTGATTTGGAACATTCGTCATCGCCGGCGAATTCACACCGCCACAGTTGCTGGCTAAGTTGCTCCATCTTGGCACATTCGGTGTGTGCTGTATGCCAAATTTCGACCATGGTGGATGCACCACTACCTAAAAAGTAAGAAGAAGGAAAAAAGACATCGTGTGATTGAGGTTAAGTAAGTTTTTCCAAGTATGTAGGCACTCGCATCGTAGGAGCCTAGTTCTTCGCTTTTACTAGACCAGCAGACACCATTCGTCGTGAAAAGTTGGCCATGTCAAATGATGACGTTGTTGCTGTGAATTAAGTTAACGCTACAATCCCACTCCGTTTAACATGATGAATCACATGTTTTTTTTTCGTTCCGTTTCATTTCATTACGTTTTCCATGCACAACCACTCGTTAAAATGTTGGTCACTGCTTGCTTGCTGCAGCGATTTCGGAATCCGGATGTGGTCGGTTGCTTTACTATGTGGAGCTCTTTCTTCGTAGGAAATAAAAATCCGTAGGAACGAAGTCAAACAGATGCAGCAATGCTTAAAACGCTGGAAATTAATGCGATTTACTGAAGAGGAACAAGAAAAAGGCGGTTGATGATTTTTTAACTGCCTTAGGATTTAGTTTAGCTTTGTTTTATTTTTGGTACAAATAGTAGGCCGCGCTCCAGCAGGTGTCAATGGAATAATTGACGAGGTACATAACAAATAAAAAATAAATAAATTGCATTTCCTAACTGGGGAGATGTGGAGGTAGGGCGGCAACAACTAGCTGTGTTGTCTAAAGCAAACGGGTTTGTTTTCATTTGCCGAAAAATGATGGGAAATTAGGGGCCGTCCATAAATGATGTCACGCGTTAGGGGGGGAGGGGGGTTTTGATTTTTGTGACAATTTGTGACATGGGGAGAAGGGGGGTTCAGCTTGAGCGTGACATCGCTTATCATTACAAAAAAAAAACGCAGCAAAACAATAACAAATAGTTTTATCCTAAATTCAATAAAACTATACTTGCACCATTCATTTACTGAATAATTATGCTCATGTAATCACTTTTGGTAAATTTTATTAGCATAAGAAAGTTCACAAGAACACTTTCACTGCAACACTCAGGAAAGTCCTTTCCACTTAAATTGTGGCAAAACGGGAACAGGATTGCTTGGCTATTCTAACCTGTGGAGAAGATTTGGATTGCGAATCGATTGAAGAAGAGGAACTAGATTTTTATGGTTGGATAGAGATTCGATCATTGATATGGAAAGTCATCAAAATAATCCTTGGACTCATGATTGAAATGTGTTTTAAGCAATGATTGGAGGCTTGTTAAAAGTTGTTAACCTTTTTTTCAATTCTTTGAATAAAACTGATGAATTTAAAAAAGCAACATTTTTAATCAAATTTCTATGAGTTGCAAATTTTACTCCAGGGGGTGGGGGTTAGGAAAACGTGACGTAATACAAAAGGGGGGTTACGGAATTTGTGACAATATGTGACGGAGGGGGGAGGGGGGGTAAATTTTTTCCAAATTTTGCGTGACATCATTAATGGACAGCCCCTTACAGAAGGGTAATTACAATGGTTTAAGGTTGTAGCCTTCGTGGTGAGGCAACTGCAAATTTGTAACTCAAGCGGATTTTAAGTTGACTTGAAAACGTTCTAGATTTTTTAGTATTTTTAGGATCAAAACTTTCTCGAATGACCTTTGGACAAATTTTTGGTCACAATTTCAACATTTTTGAGCATCATAAATAGTCTAGTAAATAAAAAAAAATCCCAAGAACAGTTAATCGTAAAAAGGAGTTGTATTCAAACACTAAATACTTAAAAAAAACATCGATTGAAGTGCCAGCTTATACAATGAATACAACAACCAACTTCCCGACTAAACTTATGAGGCAGTACGCCAAAGCAGCAAAAGCGGAAACTTTGAATTGCAGAATTTCTAGAACACTGTGAAACGCTATTCCAAAGCATCGTCTCTTTTAAATGGAAGGTTCATCTGTAAAAAAATATTGATTTCTGATAGCATAAGTATACAAAAGCAAAAAAGTAAATATCTCTCAGTTTCGTTTTTTTGTGGATGTCTAATTTAGTGTATTTTTTGTTATTTATTCTATATATGCTAATCAAGTTCCAGAAACGATTCCAAACGGATCGGAAATCATTTTTCACCCCACTTTCAATTGACATGAGATACCAGAATGCAAAAAAAAACTTCCCAATCATCACAACAAGACCAGCACATCCACTGAAACAACCATCTGTGTTCGGGAATGGAAATAAAACCTGTCACCGAGCAATAAAATATGACCGAGTTCAATGTGGATTAGTGTACATATTTCCGTTTAAGAATGAATTTACATTTTCTGAATGTTGGAGAACGGGTTGAATTTCTACCGATGGAAATTCCCTGTGGAAGCTTGGGATTTGAAAGCAGCTGTAACTGAAAAAATTCAAATTTAAAGATTTTCAAGATACCAATATTAAGTATGAACTGTGAATAACAATTATATCGCACATTTTATTCTGAAACATAGTCTAAAGTAACTCAGCAACAAATTAAAATCATATTTAAACAGAATTAAAAATCAAATTACTCAAACAATTCCAAATTCCAAAACTCCTGATTACCCAAGACCTTCAAACATTTAATTTGCCAAAACTGTCAAAATTGTCAAAATTGTCAAAATTGTCAAAATTGTCAAAATTGTCAAAATTGTCAAAATTGTCAAAATTGTCAAAATTGTCAAAATTGTCAAAATTGTCAAAATTGTCAAAATTGTCAAAATTGTTAAAATGTTCAAAATTGTCCAAATTGTCAAAATTGTCAAAATTGTCAAAATTGTCAAAATTGTCAAAATTGTCAAAATTGTCAAAATTGTCAAAATTGTCAAAACTGTCAAAATTGTCAAAATTGTCAAAATTGTCTAAATTGTCAAAATTGTCAAAATTGTCAAATTGTCAAAATTTTCAAAATTATCAAAGTTGTCAAAATATTTTAATTTATAAAAAAAAGATAAAGTGACCACCCCTTGCAGTCATTAAAAAAAACTTACAACCCTATAGAATTCATTAGACGAAGCTTTACGAAAAGCTTACCATAGCGCCATCTGAATGTCACGAGTCTCGCGAGTTCATTATAAATGATATCCTGAGTTCACTCGGTTGATGCGGATTTCGTCCAAAATCGTTTAAATTTTTTGAACTTTATAATTTGAGAGGGTCACCAAAAATTGGAGTTTGGTGAAACTGAAAACAAAAAGTTTTAATTTTTCAACACAAACAAATCATTAGACAGCACATGTAAATAAAATATCTATTACAATTATGTACAATTTTATTTTGCTTTAATTTTGGCAGGTATGGTGAATGAGAATTTAATTTTTTTTTGGTTTTGTTTGGATCGACATTATCAACAGGAAAGCACGCAGCCATATTTGTTAGTTCCTCTACTCGCCACCAGGGGTCACACGTTAAGCAGCATGCGTAGAAAGTGGCAACAAAAATATGCTTTTCGCATAATATTACAACGGGTCTTTTTAGGACAAGGGATTGCAGTGGAGAGAGAATTCTTTGCATTTGGGATGGTAATGATCAAAATTCCACAAAGCTTCACAAATTGCAACAATTTGCAACAATTAGCACATTTTCACTCTCTCTGAGCACCGTTTCCTCTCATTTTAACTTAAACCTTCTAATTCTCTCTCACAAATTGCCACAAATTACCACAAATTCAATCATTGGCTTCACAATTTGTGTGATCATTGACGATGATTCTCCGTTTATCTCAGTCCCCTGTTTTAGGACTTTGAGAAGTGGCGTAGCTATTCCTAGAGATAACTGAAGAAATCATACAAATCATCAACACCATTTTTTTTGGGATATAAGTTCAATCGACCTAGGAAAAAGAGCTAGAATCTTAGGTCAAAAGATACGCTATTTCTTAAAATATAATTCAAAACGGCTTGTAGTCTCTAACAAAGTTGTAAAATAATTTCAAAAAATCTTCTTGTGTACTTTTTGTACTAGTTATAATTATTTTTCTTATTGTCAAAATATTGTCAAAATTGTACAATTTTATTTATTAAATGCAAAAGGTTATTCTCTAAACTCAAAATTTAAAATTCTTTATCAAATTTTGATGAACGACTAAAGTGACTCAAGAGTAACAATCTCGACACAGAAATATGGCCAAAACTCTGAAATCTTATTCCAGGTCCACAATGCTACTTCTACTTTTTTTTCAAAAAATATCTCACTTGTTGATAAATATTTTAAGACTCTACTTAAAAACGCTATCAAAAGTTATTCACAAAAAAAAAGTTCGTGCAAGAATTTTTGGCGCAGTCCTTAGTCACGAATATCGAATTTTATTCGAATAATATGAGAAGACTTATTAAGGTTTCCAGACTGCCTGGAATTTGACCAAATATTTCCACTTTATTTGCAAAATCAAAGAAAAATTAAAATTTTGTGATCACAATGAGGTATTTTGCATCCAAAACATATTTTTTAACATTTTATAACCAAACTAGCTGACCCGGTGTGCTTTGCTAGACCTTCCCAAAATAAATGTAATTTGTTAAAATTTGTTCAAATTTAGATTTTTGTTAGCATGCTGGAGTTCAGAATTGCAATTCAAAGTTGGTATATATTATTTACTGAAACTTGATCTCTAAATTTGTTTTTCAAGATCTGAAATTTGTACTCTGCTTTGAAAGCATCATAATGACTTAAATAATGTCAAAATTCATGAATTTTCCACCTTTTTCCTAAAGTGGGAAGTTACAAACTTCCATAGAAACATTTGTCACATCTATTTTTGAGTTATGTCAAATATCCGTACGCAAAAAAACCCTCTTATAAAATATGGTCCCTTCTTTGAAAAGATATTTATCTTAAACTTACATGGGAGCTCCCACATCTTTTCCATTTTGTCCCCCACTGCTTGAAGAAGGTAGGCTGATTTACCTGGCTTACATAAATTTCTAATTGAAAGAAAAAGATTCGTTAAAAAATAACCTATCGAAATTTAAAAAAGCAAATGCAAAGGATTTTTAATAAACATTTTCAAACAGCTTTTTTCACCATCCTCGCCCTTTGAGGCAGTTTGAATATCTATCCTTTTTGCGCCAAAATTATATTAAAAAATGCTTCGCCAAGAATTTTAAATATCCGCATGTTGAATACATTCGGAATACTCCTTATGGTCTTTCCAACGTATTGAATCATTTTGAAGATGAATTTCTTAAAAGTTCCACGTTTGCCCTTGCCCAACTGTGTAAGTTGACAGGAGGGAATATTGTTTTTAACACTTCAAGGGTAGGTATAATCAAAATTTCTCATACACATTTTGCTTCCAGTTGAATATCAGTTCTAAAGTCTCACTTTTGAAAAAAGAAGTCAAAAGTCTCTTTTATGCAGCCATGTAACACAAAAACACTTTTCATGTTAAGTACGTACGTTTCATGTTAATATTGGTTTGTAAGCAAAAAGTACGATACTTATTTTCAAAATTATTTAAAATAAAATGTTCCCATTTTCATTTCTATATTTGTTTCAGTTGTGCATTTGGGCCGAAGTAGTAATTTCTAGAAGAAAACAATTTTTTTTATTTTTTTTAACAGAGAAAAGTTGAACGTTTGAACATGCTCTAGTGTTCCTCGAATGAAAATTATTACGGAAAATAAATTCCCTCACTTTTGGTCAATAAAAATCAGTTTATTTCACTGATACTTTTCATTTATGCACAAGTCAGTCCTATCTTATCTTATTAAAAGAAAAGGCTCTTGATTAGTTCATGTGCCGGATCGGATTTTTTGATCTTCTTTTTCAGTTAAGTACATTTTTACATGTTCAACAAAATGTTTCCGATCTACCTCTGTAGAAAACATCTTATTCATATTTCTGTTATCAATATGATTAAAAAATAACCTGGAAGGCAAAATGGGTTAAAAAATTGTATGTGAATTCATTACTTTCAGTATTTTTTTTTTTCAATTGTCCGCAAAGTGTCATACCATTATTTCATAAGCATCAGAACTAAATTTATATTTTTTAGACAACAAATGCTATATGGACAAATATGGAAATATTTTTGCAAATCTTTCAATTGCTTTTGATTCGACTGATAAAATACCAATTCGTGTCACATCTAGGCGTCATTTATTTCCACGTGCTATGTGTACAATTAAGCAAGAAAAAACACATTTAGGTTGCATATCGTTCCCACGTGCATAAGAAATATAGGTACTTGGTTGAGAAACAGGCGCCTGATTGTTAAATTTTTTCCAGCGATAAATGAACATTATGTTTTGGTTACTATCCAGTTGCGACGACGTTTGCTTGACCATAGAGACGAAAAACAAACCCCTCAAAGAAAAGAAAATCTCTGGATGGATGGATGCCATAACTTTTCAATTTCAGATTTTGGAAAAAAAAATGTATATGTTTCATTCGATCGGCAAAATGTCAATCTGGGTCACATCTAGGCGTCATTCATAACCATGTGCCGTACAAATGAGCTAGGGATCAAGTAGAAAAAAATCAAGGTTTCATATCGCCACGTCTTGCATTGAAAAGAGGCTTGGTTGAGAAATACGCGCCAAAATATTCCCACTGATCAGTATGCTATACCATGGTTACTATCCTCTCGCGACGTTGGCTCGCGACCGACGCCTCGACTATGGAGACGAAAAACAAACCGCCCAAAGGAAAAAAAATCTCTAGAAAATGGATGTCATGACTTTAATTTGTTTCGAAAAACTACTAATTTTGTATGAGAGCCCCCCTTCCCTTAAGTCGGAGCGGTTTGTAACTATTATAGAAACCATCCCCGGCCCCAAAAACCCTCAGATGCCAAGTTTCACGATGATTGGTTCAGTAGTTTCCGAGTCTATAGGGAACAGACAGACAGACAAACATTCATTTTTATATATATAGAAGATTAATACATTAAATTAGGTGTTCAGTTCAATAATGAACTTTCAGAGCCCTATAGTTAAATAATCACTAACATTTATTTATTTGACTTAAATTTGCTGAGCGCAATCAAGCATTTTTATAAAGGAGAACATCCTGTCGTGTAAAAAATATTTTAAACTTAAAACTAAAAACTAAAGCTATCCTAAAATTAAACTAATTGTAGAGAGAGCGAATCTCTGCGATAGAAGACTGCATCGATTTGCCTCTGAAGTTGGAGATTATTTTGTTGGCCATCTCTTCGATAGTTTCAATGCTTGCAATCCGATGAAGATCTTCGGTGCTGAGCCAAGGTGGAAGCCGCAAAATCATTTTCAGAACCTTGTTCTGAATCCTCTGGATGGCTTTCTTCCTCGTCGCGCAGCAGCTAGACCAAATCGGAACTGCATACATTATCGCTGGTCGGAAGACTTGCTTGTAAATGAGCATCTTATTCTTCAGGCACAGTCGGGATTTCCTGTTGATGAGAGAATAAAGAGATTTAGTGTATTTATTACATTTTGATTGAATATCTTCAATGTGATTTTTAAAAGTAAGATTCCGATCAAGTGTAAGTCCCAAGTGTGGTAGATATGTCCTGACAAATGAATAATGTTAAAAAAATAAATTATATAACGGATTAGTTTCTTCTAATAACCGGATTAGTTTCTTCTAATAAAAAAATATTAGGATTAGTTTCTTCTAATAACCGTGTGTATGTCTGAGTTGTATTACTGTTAAAATAATGATGATGTGGTTTGTGTTTTGTTAGGTGTAAAAATATTTGAAAATTAAAATGCATTAAAAAATACTATACATGATTACAAAGATTAAAGCGTTTATTTTTTTAACATTATTCATTTGTCAGGACATATCTACCACACCAAGTACTTCACGTTATCAGACAATTATAGGGCTTGTGATATAGCTCAGTTGGCAAGTCTGTTGTCTCCTGAGCCGATGTCCGTGAGTTCGAGCCCAAGAGTAAATATCGAACACAGCTGTACCGGATAAGTTTTTCAATAACTATCCGCCAACTGTAACGTTGATAAAGTCGCGAATGCCATAAATATGGTAAAACGACTATAATCGAAACAAAAAACAAAAAAAAGTTATCAGACAATTCTAATGAAACCCCATTAAAAGTTATGGAATGATTTTCATTAGGTTTTAAAAAATTTGCTCTTGGCTTATGGGGAAATAAAATAAGTTGAGTTTTGGAAGCGTTAGGAGAAATTTTCCACATTTTCAAGTAATTCAAAAAGGAATTTAAATTTTGTTGCAATCTACTGCGTACCACCCGTAAATTTCGACCTTTGGCTGAAAGCAAAGTATCATCAGCAAATAGTCTTCTACCTTTTCCTTCTGGTACATCAGGAAGATCAGAAGTAAAAATATTGTATAAAATTGGCCCAAGTATACTGCCCTGAGGGACACCAGCTCTAATGGGTGTCCTTTCAGAGCATGCATTTTGATAGCTTACTTGTAAGGTTCGACTAGTCAAATAATTTTGAATTATTTTGGTGAGATATACAGGAAAATCAAACCGAGCTAATTTAGCTACTAAACCTTTCTGCCAAACACTGTCAAAAGCTTTTTCAATATCAAGAAGAGCAACACCAGTTGAATAACCTTCAGATTTGCTAGCGTTAATCATATTAGTTACACTCAAAAGTTGATGTGTAGTAGAATGTCCATGACGAAAACCAAATTGTTCATCAGGGAAAATAGAATTCTGATTAATGTGAATCATCATTCTATTCAAAATAACTCTCTCAAATAGTTTACTTAAAGAAGGAAGCAAACTAATTGGTCGATAACTTGAAGGCTCTGAAGCACTTTTTCCAGGTTTCAAAATTGGAGTTACTTTGGCATTTTTCCATTTATTGGGAAAATAAGCCAAATGAAAACATTTATTGAAGATTTTAACTAAAAAATTTAAAGTGCTTTCAGGCAACTTTTTAATAAGAATATAGAAAATCCCATCTTCCCCTGGAGCTTTCATATTTTTAAATTTTTTGAAAATCAATTTAAGTTCATCAATATTTGTCTCACAAGAACTTTCAAATACATTTTGTTTAGAAAGAATATCATCAAATTGAAGGGAAATTTGAGCATCAATTGGACTTACAACGTTTAAATTAAAATCATGAGCAGACTCAAATTGTTGGGCTAATTTTCGAGCTTTTTCTGCATTAGTTAAAAGAAGTTTATCCCCATCTTTCAAAGTAGGAATTGGCTTCTGGGGCTTTTTCAGAATTTTAGTTAATTTCCAAAATGGCTTTGAGTAGGGTTTTATGTCCTCTACTGCTTTAGCAAAATTTTCATTACGAATGAAATTTAAACGACGTTTGATCTCTTTTTGAAGGTCGCAATAAATTAATTTCAAATAAGGATCCCTAGTACGTTGATATTGGCGTCGACGAATGTTTTTCAGTCGTATCAAAAACTGAAGATCATCATCAATTAAAGGTTGATTAAATTTATGTTTAACTTTGGGTATTGAAGCGGCTTTAGCATTGACTATTGAAGTTGTCAAATTTTCTACAGCCAAATCAATATCTTCTATTGAATTCATTCGAACGTTTACATCTAAATTACGTTCAATAAAATTCATATATCGCTCCCAGTTAGCCTTTTGAAAGTTAAAAGCTGATTTTAAAGGGTTTTCAATGGGACTTTGGGATAGAGAAAATGTTACTGGAAGGTGGTCTGAATCGAGGTCCGCATGAGTAACTAATTGACTACAATGCTCGCCTAAATCCGTTAGAACCAAATCAATTGTGGAGGGATATCTAATTCAAGAGAAACAAGTATGCCCATTAGGATATTCAACAGTATAATAACCTGCAGAGCAGTCGTTAAATAAAATATTCCCATTTGAAGTTGATGAAATATTATTCCAAGATCGGTGTTTTGCATTAAAGTCACCAATAATAAAAAAATTAGATTTATTTTTGGTGAGTTTTTGTAAATCTCCCTTCAAAAAATTTTTCTGTTCACCGCTGCATTGGAAAGGCAAATATGCGGCAACAATTATAATTTTCCCCATAGAAGTTTCTAATTCAATTCCAATTGTTTCTAAGACTTTTGTATTGAAAGAAGGAAGAAGTCTAAATTTGAGACGACTTTCGATGACAATAGCTACACCCTCACCATGTCGATCAAGTCGATGATTTCGTAAAATTTTAAAGACAGCAATGCGTTTCAAGTTATTTTCTGGCTTTAAAAAATTACCAGTGATGGCATCAATATGTATGTTATGGGTTTTCAAAAATAAAAAGAACTCATCTTGGTTAGCCAGCAAAGATCTAGCGTTCCAATTCATAATATTTAAACATCTAGTTGGATCTATGAGGGAATCGTAAAGTCCTAATAATAACGTTAGCATAATTAAAAGAAGTTTGGCAACCCATTTTCAACCACCTCTGAGAACGTTGAACAACGAGTCTGTGACGCTGAATCAGGCCAGGTAACATTAAAATCACTTTGAGCTTTACCAAGACGTGATTCCAAAGAAAACCGAGGCTGACCGCGAACAGGCAGATTGATTGCCGGCTTGACGTGTGAAAACGAGATAGAGGAAGGGGGAGAAGAAATTTGTCTGACAATTTTGGGAGATTTTTCCAAGAAGCAATAGTTATTGCCCTAACGGAACAGTTTATGGAATTGGAGGAATGATTACCTGCGCAATTCGCACATTTGAAGAATTCTATTTGAGGTTAATCACCACCAAAAAGACATTTAGATTTTTCATGATCGAATGAGCCGCAAAGCATGCATCTGGCATTAATTCTACAATTTTTAGTGCCGTGACGAAAAGCTTGACAGTGACGAACTTGTGAAATATTTTGAAGAAAATTGGTAGAAGATTTTCGAAACGGTTCAAATTTGACTCGACAATGAAACATGAGACGAGCCTTTTCAAGAATTTGCAAATTATTAACCAGATTCTTTTTTTTTTTTTAAATGGATCAAATAAAACTCAGGAGCAAAACCAACACTACTGGTATTATTCGTATTGGTTCTTTTCCTCATTTGAATTAATTGAATAGAAGAAAAACCTATCAAAGAATCTAATTCGATTGTGATATTATCCGGTGTCTGATCGCCGGTGAGACCACGAAGTACAACTTTAAATGGACGATCACTTTTAGTGTCGTATGTAAAAATTGGTGTTTTCAAATAATTGAATTTTTTTTTTAAATCATTGAAAGATGCCGCCAATATACGAGCAGTTCCCCTTCGACCGATCTGAAAAGAAATCTTCACATTCTTGACGGAAGTGACGATTTCTTCCCGAAAACATTGAAGTCCGGAATCGTTACCGTAATTGGTGGAACCTTTTCATTTTTGAGAGTTTAAGAAGAAGCAGGTTTCTTATTACTCTTATCATAATTAAAAATTAATATTTCCTTATCACCGATGTTATGAAGGACTTCGAATGAATTGGAAACTTCAACTTTTATGGCCGATGGAGCTGAATTAGGTTCAGCAATCCTTTTTCTTCCGGCTTTCATCTTTGCCGATATGACGAAACGAGAAAAATATAAGTAAAAGATAATGTAAATAACTTTAACACTGAAAAGTGATGATTGGAAAACCGGTAAGAAAATATTTTTTTTTTGTTTCGATTATAGTCATTTTACCATCATTATGGCATTCGCGACTTTATCAACGTTGCAGTTGGCGGATCGGTATTGAAAAACTATCCGGTACAACTGCGTTCGATGTTTACTCTTGGGCTTGAACTCGCGGACATCGGCTCAGGAGGCAACAGACTTGCCAACTGAGCTATATCACAAGCCCAGAAAATAAAATAAATAATGTAAAATGTTCCAGCACAGGTTCCAGCATGTACATGGCAACGATATGATGCTCCAAGGTACGTGTTGACGACTCAACGGTGATGGAAGTGAAGTGCAACTATTTAATTACCGGAATTGTTTGTCCAATCGAAGAAATATTTCTTTTCAGGTTAATAACAAAAATATTGATCCAATGCGTGTTGTGATATTTGCTTATACATTCCATCTAAACCAGAAAACTAGTATGAAGCCGAGATAAGAGAAGCATTAAGAAATTGATAAAACGACTATCAATCGACTATCAAATGATATCAATTCAGCTTATATAGAACTATGATTCTATCATTTAGGGAAATGGTATGATATTTTGTGTGAAAATATTTCGATAAAATGGCTGATTATTAGATGTTTTGAAAAGAATCATGAAAAACGAAAACATGTGGTTATAAGTTAGGATTGTACTTGTACCAGTTCAAGTATTTCCTTCAAATAACAATTTCAAGAACACAATTTTAAAATCTAAATCACACTTGTCAAAAGTGTTTCCTGATTATATCCTTCCATTCAAACTCCAAAACAAAATTGTTTGCTAGGATGCAGAGGTGACCTCGATCCTAAAGCGCAAAGTTACCTAATTCTACGTCAAAAACTTATTAAGTTTAAGGGAGGTCCAAAATAGGACCAGAGGGTGGTCCAAATTACCGACCAGAGTAATGATCGGAGAAACGAGTTTTTAGGCTTAAATCTTGTTACATTGTAACAAACGACGATATGTTTCGATAGAAATAGCATCGATCTTTGTAATGAACGGATAAAGCAGTCAAAGATTGTAATATGTACTTTTTTTTATTTCAGAAAACAGCATAGCAACTTCCCAAAGCGGTCCAAAATAGGTCCGTTACCCTAGAAAACTTATGTTTTAAATTCCTTTGTGCCGCAAGAAGGGAATATAAAATTTCGTAAGAATAGAAACATTTGCCCATCCGGATACATGTTTTGGTAGCGCAACTGATTTATTGTGTATATTAATCGTATGGATTTCGATGCTACTGATTCTGGATCTGGTATTGCTACAGAAGTCATACGGATTTTTTTTTAAATCTGTGCCTACATATTACTCTTAATAAAACACTGTAAAATATTCAAGAACTCAACCACTTTCTAAACGGTTTTATTTCTTTAATTTAGCACATATTCAAGTTTTTATGTAATGATATAAAAAATGCTTAAAACGTTTGTCGTTTTAGTATAGGGGGTTCCCATACAAAATTTACTCATTAAGATTTACACCAATTTTTTTCGGGATTTTGATTATATGGGATGATTTATCCCAGGAGTCCTAGGTTTTAAAAAAATCTGTTGAAAATAGTCTTCACACAAATGTAAGTTACGCCTTATTTTCGATATTATTTTATAAATTCTGATTTATTTTAATTTTTTTGAATGTCGTGTTTTGCAAACAGAAAAAAATCATTTCAGAAATTTAGAACTTATCATGTTTGCGTGTACAAATTCAAAACTCAACTTGCAGCTCTTATTTTGAAAGGGTTTCCAACGCATTAAAATGGATTTTTTTTAAATATTTTTTTTAAATCAAAATTCCAACTTCATTCCCCTTAAAAATGAGAGCTGCAACTTGAGTTTTGAATTTGTACACAGATACATGATTAGTTCTAATTTTCTTAAGTGATTTTTTTTCTGTTTGCAAAACACGACATTCAAATAAATTCAATAAATCAAAATTTATAAAATAATATCAAAAATGGGGCATGACTTACATTTGTATGAAGACTTCTTTCAACAGATTGGTTTAAAACCTAGGAATCCTGGGATGAATCATCCTAAAGAGTAAAAATCTCGAAAAAATTGATTTAAAACATAATGAGTAAATTATACTAAAACGACAAACGTTTTAAGCAATCTCATTACATGAAAACTTGAATGTGTGCTAAATTGAAGAAACTCTGAGTAACTCTGTCTTATTTTCCATTTATGTTGTTCTCCATCAATTCATAAACTGGCTCTCCTTTGACAGGTCTTTGGTCATAAATACATGACAGCCTAAAATCTTTTTCCTCGTCAGCTTTTTTATCTTTCCAGGATAATCCACAACCAACTTTACGCGCTTTGTGGTACAAAATTTGCTTCACTTCTTTGTTAGTTTTACCATCGTAGCTTATTATTTGGGCTCTATCTAAATGTCGCATGTTGTGACCTGCTCGTTGGATCATGTAAAAGCTGGCTGATGCTCTGGTGTTAATATCGGACGCTGAATAATGCACAACTGTCGCATTTGGAAATATAGCTGTAGCAACACATGTTGCCGCACGACAATTTCCTAATAGAAATTCGGCTATTTCTTGCAGCTCACCGCTCCATTCTAAGTCAGCCATTCTAACCGCCTTTGGGAGCTCGGAATCATGCGTATGTACCCATTTCCGTATAAAGTTGTGTATTCCCAGAAGTGTGCGCTTGTCAGAATCTCTTACGTATTGATATTTAAAATTTGAACAAGGCGATTCGAAGCATGTGGCATCTTTTTCCCAGCTCTCGCAACTACTACGCAACGCTGTACACTTTCTAGCCTCCAATTCTTTAAGGTTGGTAATAAAAAGTAGAAAACCTGAAAAAGTAAAATGATACATTTCGATACAGTATAATCTATGATGAAAAATTTCGAAGATGTTTTCTTGTTTTGGAAATGATCTACATATTATACTTTTAAGAATTTTTTTTTATCACGATCTTCGATATGAAATATTTTTTGCTGTAAATTTATTGTGTCTCCCTTTTTAGTGGAAACGGTTTGGTGTTATAGTAGTTTCTTCAGCAGCAGTGTTTTGTTTTATCTATTTTGAATTGAAATCCAAAGCTCTCTAAAAACAATTCAATTCCAATAAATTAAGATGAAAATAGTTTGAGGTCAATCTCTTAAACCAGAACTAAAACCATTGAATCTTTAAACATATTTTTAGAAGGTTAAATATTCACATTTTTTTCAAAACGATAAATCAATGACAAAGAAGAAGCTAAAGTTCACTTATTCCATAAAAAGTCAATACTTACCTATTTTTAAAACGAATACGAAGGTGATCGCACTTGACTGCATCTCAACACAATTAGTTCCGTTACCGTGATAAGTGACACTTAAAGGAATGATCTTTCCCACCATTTATATACCAACAAAATATTTAATTGTATGTCAGTCATACATCAGTTATGAATGTGGTCAATGGTGAAATGATGTAGCAGCTGTTGAATCATTGCATCGTAGTCTCAATAAATAAATAGAATGTAATGAAACACTGAATTAAAAATTAAAAGTAATATCCGGCTGAAGAGTTATAAAAATAACTTCATTGCTGCATACTAACTCATTCATAAATAAAAAAAAATCTTATTAACTTTCTACTGTATAGGAGCCCATGTTTACAAATATGTTTGACCATGAAGGTTTTTACTTTTTTCCAGCTTAATTCAGTAGGGGAGAATGGGGTATCATGGGTCACTTTTTTCTTTGTTTCATAATTTCTTTATTTGAGAAGATAAAAAGAAAAAAATAAATGGAAAGGTTTTCTACATTTTTTCGGTATCATTGGTTTTTTTTTATTATTTTTTTTTAAACATTAATTTTCCGAGTTCTGAGTTTAGTTTTTTTTTAAAAACATTCCGAGCTCTAACTGTTTAAAAAAAGGATTTTTTTTTTGGATATGGAAAAACTATGGGGAAACGTGAGCCACCAAATCCAAATTGACTAGATAACGTGCTAAGTTTATGAGTTGATCCAAAACTAAAATTTCATAATTCATTTAGTTATTTAAAGATGCAGATAGTAATAACGTATTTTAAGTTCTGAATGTGTATAAAAACATCAAAATATAGGTGGCTCAAGATACCCCACAAAATGTGGCCCACGATTCCCCACAAGCAATGATTTGCAAATTGTTTGCGTTTGTGTGACTTATTGATGTTTCATGAAAAATTCCTTTTCCTCGTGAAAGAACATGACAAAACTCATAAGCGACAAAAAAGAATTACAAAAATGACAAAAATGACAAAAATGACAAAAATGACAAAAATGACAAAAATGACAAAAATGACAAAAATGACAAAAATGACAAAAATGACAAAAATGACAAAAATGACAAAAATGACAAAAATGACAAAAATGACAAAAATGACAAAAATGACAAAAATGACAAAAATGACAAAAATGACAAAAATGACAAAAATGACAAAAATGACAAAAATGAGAAAAATGACAAAAATTACAAAAATGACAAAAATGACAAAAAGGACAAAAATGACAAAAATGACAAAAATGACAAAAATGACAAAAATGACAAAAATGACAAAAATGACAAAAATGACAAAAATGACAAAAATGACAAAAATGACAAAAATGACAAAAATGACAAAAATGACAAAAATGACAAAAATGACAAAAATGACAAAAATGACAAAAATGACAAAAATGACAAAAATGACAAAAATGACAAAAATGACAAAAATGACAAAAATGACAAAAATGACAAAAATGACAAAAATGACAAAAATGACAAAAATGACAAAAATGACAAAAATGACAAAAATGACAAAAATGACAAAAATGACAAAAATGACAAAAATGACAAAAATGACAAAAATGACAAAAATGACAAAAATGACAAAAATGACAAAAATGACAAAAATGACAAAAATGACAAAAATGACAAAAATGACAAAAATGACAAAAATGACAAAAATGACAAAAATGACAAAAATGACAAAAATGACAAAAATGACAAAAATGACAAAAATGACAAAAATGACAAAAATGACAAAAATGACAAAAATGACAAAAATGACAAAAATGACAAAAATGACAAAAATGACAAAAATGACAAAAATGACAAAAATGACAAAAATGACAAAAATGACAAAAATGACAAAAATGACAAAAATGACAAAAATGACAAAAATGACAAAAATGACAAAAATGACAAAAATGACAAAAATGACAAAAATGACAAAAATGACAAAAATGACAAAAATGACAAAAATGACAAAAATGACAAAAATGACAAAAATGACAAAAATGACAAAAATGACAAAAATGACAAAAATGACAAAAATGACAAAAATGACAAAAATGACAAAAATGACAAAAATGACAAAAATGACAAAAATGACAAAAATGACAAAAATGACAAAAATGACAAAAATGACAAAAATGACAAAAATGACAAAAATGACAAAAATGACAAAAATGACAAAAATGACAAAAATGACAAAAATGACAAAAATGACAAAAATGACAAAAATGACAAAAATGACAAAAATGACAAAAATGACAAAAATGACAAAAATGACAAAAATGACAAAAATGACAAAAATGACAAAAATGACAAAAATGACAAAAATGACAAAAATGACAAAAATGACAAAAATGACAAAAATGACAAAAATGACAAAAATGACAAAAATGACAAAAATGACAAAAATGACAAAAATGACAAAAATGACAAAAATGACAAAAATGACAAAAATGACAAAAATGACAAAAATGACAAAAATGAGAAAAATCAAAAATGAGAAAAATGACAAAAATTACAAAAATGACAAAAATGACAAAAATGACAAAAATGACAAAAATGACAAAAATGACAAAAATGACAAAAATGACAAAAATGACAAAAATGACAAAAATGACAAAAATGACAAAAATGACAAAAATGACAAAAATGACAAAAATGACAAAAATGACAAAAATGACAAAAATGACAAAAATGACAAAAATGACAAAAATGACAAAAATGACAAAAATGACAAAAATGACAAAAATGACAAAAATGACAAAAATGACAAAAATGACAAAAACGACAAAAATGACAAAAATGACAAAAATGACAAAAATGACAAAAATGACAAAAATGACAAAAATGACAAAAATGACAAAAATGACAAAAATGACAAAAATGACAAAAATGACAAAAATGACAAAAATGACAAAAATGACAAAAATGACAAAAATGACAAAAATGACAAAAATGACAAAAATGACAAAAATGACAAAAATGACAAAAATGACAAAAATGACAAAAATGACAAAAATGACAAAAATGACAAAAATGACAAAAATGACAAAAATGACAAAAATGACAAAAATGACAAAAATGACAAAAATGACAAAAATGACAAAAATGACAAAAATGACAAAAATGACAAAAATGACAAAAATGACAAAAATGACAAAAATGACAAAAATGACAAAAATGACAAAAATGACAAAAATGACAAAAATGACAAAAATGACAAAAATGACAAAAATGACAAAAATGACAAAAATGACAAAAATGACAAAAATGACAAAAATGACAAAAATGACAAAAATGACAAAAATGACAAAAATGACAAAAATGACAAAAATGACAAAAATGACAAAAATGACAAAAATGACAAAAATGACAAAAATGACAAAAATGACAAAAATGACAAAAATGACTAAAAAGACAAAAATGACAAAAATGACAAAAATGACAAAAATGACAAAAATGACAAAAATGACAAAAATGACAAAAATGACAAAAATGACAAAAACGGCAAAAATGACAAAAATGACAAAAATGACAAAAATGACAAAAATGACAAAAATGACAAAAATGACAAAAATGACAAAAATGACAAAAATGACAAAAATGACAAAAATGACAAAAATGACAAAAATGACAAAAATGACAAAAATGACAAAAATGACAAAAATGACAAAAATGACAAAAATGACAAAAATGACAAAAATGACAAAAATGACAAAAATGACAAAAATGACAAAAATGACAAAAATGACAAAAATGACAAAAATGACAAAAATGACAAAAATGACAAAAATGACAAAAATGACAAAAATGACAAAAATGACAAAAATGACAAAAATGACAAAAATGACAAAAATGACAAAAATGACAAAAATGACAAAAATGACAAAAATGACAAAAATGACAAAAATGACAAAAATGACAAAAATGACAAAAATGACAAAAATGACAAAAATGACAAAAATGACAAAAATGACAAAAATGACAAAAATGACAAAAATGACAAAAATGACAAAAATGGCAAAAATGACAAAAATGACAAAAATGACAAAAATGACAAAAATGACAAAAATGACAAAAATGACAAAAATGACAAAAATGACAAAAATGACAAAAATGACAAAAATGACAAAAATGACAAAAATGACAAAAATGACAAAAATGACAAAAATGACAAAAATGACAAAAATGACAAAAATGACGAAATTGACATTTATTCGCGGTTTTGACTTCAATTTGGTGTCACAATTCTAAAATTAGTTTTCTGACCTTTCAAAGCGTATTATTCACCACTAGCTGACGCGGTGTGCTTTGCTACCCAATCACTTGAGTGGAGGGCATAAATGGCAAGTAAAATTGTATGTAAAATTAAGATTTTTGTTTATATTTCTGGTTTTTAGTGCTACCTGATTGAGATATAATCTTGATTTAATGCTATCTAAGGGAGATGTAATTTAGATACTCTTGCATAGACTTTATTATACATGTAGGTATTATTATTTATATAAAATTGAATATGAAAATATCTCAACTTGATAAAATTTTATTTATCTATTCTGAGCGAGTTGGATTAATAAAAATAAATTGTTTTTGAAAAAGATTGAACGAAAACATTTGGTTCAACATACACTATTGTTTCTGAATGTGTTTCAATGTTGTTTAACTTTTTTGCTATAAAAAAACTAATTGATCTGAACAGGTTTGAGTCGTTGATTCGATTTTTTAATAGATAAGTTGTGGTTATTAAAATCGATAAAAAAGGAATTAACTCAAAATAATCAAATTATTCAAGCTACACAGAAATTTTTTTTTTACTATTACGTGTCACTGAAAACTGCAACCTTTAAAATACATCACCTGTAATTAACAAAACCTGTAATTTTAAATTGTTTTCCTTGAAAGTTAACCAAGATTCATTTATTTTAACAGCAAATGTCCTGTTAAAAAGTTGTACACTAAAAATTAAATGTCACATAATCATGTTTTAGACCTGTTTGCAGAGAAAAAACTTGAACCCATAATTTTCAGCGAACCAATTCAACTTCTCAAAGGAAAAAAATAACATGATTTAACTTTAAATACTCATATTCTTAAGATATTTTCGCTGTTAATTAAGATCTACGTTAAAACTAGAGTTCCCTGATAAACGTTTCATCTGAAAGCAAAACCATCTTACGTTCCTCAGAACAAACCTCATCACTTTAAGGTTGTCAAAATTTATTGGGACGAAGCCGTTATATTTTCATCTTTAAATGTATCATTGCAAGTACCATCACTACCATCGATGTTCAGGTATTTTTCCCAAAATAGCATTCTTTAAATCTGCTGTTTTCAAGAAACTAATGTTTTTCTACAAAACTGAAATTTTATGTAAAATCTGTGACGCTCAGTGTAAAGCATGGATCTGATGGATTCTGGTTATCTTAAATATTATAAAAAATAGTTATCCAGCCCCGAGATACAGCACAGCAATGCGGCTACTAGTTTGACCTTTCTTCATGGTTTGTAACATTTGAAAAACGGTTTATTTGCTAAAAGATTCGCTTCGATACATACGTTTCCAGATGATCGGACATTGTTTTGTCGGTCTAAGATGAAGAACGAAATTAAAAAGCTCCATCCCCTATCGTTGGCTGCCCGATTATTAAATCGTTCATGTGGCACCTGATGATGCTCAACCTTGTCGCCGAGCTGCGCGAGAAATCCTCTTCCACAGAAAATATTCACATTAGAGCGAAACCGTGCGTCGGAAATCGAGATCGAACTTGAACTTCGTTCGGAATAGTGCGGTTTCTTATCTCATTAGTTGAAGACTGTTCCACAAATGACGTGAAAATTCAACAACAACAAAACGAATGATAAAATTTAAAGGAAAACATCTGAAAAACGCCCGTAAACATGTCATACCCAGTTTGGTAAACTTTTTCGTTGTCGATTTTTCGGCCGACCTGCGTCGAGCCTGCGTCACTTTTCGACGACCTCGCGAATGGACTGGCCAGGATCACGTTTTCGATATTTTTGGCAGTTTCCATCGATCGATCGACGACGACCTAGGTCTAAACTTTCGATATTTCCAAATCAATTTCTGTTTGGCAGATAAAGGTGACAAAGATAGATGGAAATGAATTATTGTTAATGATCGATGAAAATTTCTCCAAGAAAGTGCGTGAAATTTGAACTCCAGGGTAGCAATTTTGAAACTTGTTTTTTTTTGTGACTACAGGATTGTTTTTTTTTTACCATTTGGACCGAAACTCAGGATCACAACTTTAACATGTGATTTCTGAGCTTGAGAAACGTTTTCACGGGAAATTTTCCATCCTGGACCGAATGGTGGATTGAATACGCAAAACCGGTAATTCACCGTTCCTTCCACTGAAAATTGAGCATAGCTTCCCAAGTAACACAGATTAAGCCAACTAGCATTAGAAAATTTTATTATGATTTTATTATGGCACTATTTTGTGCGGCTTGTTTTATGACGGTTTTTTTTTATAGTGCATTATATACCAGTTTCGCAATAACCAGTTTCGACCATTTGAAAATGCTAAAAAAGCTTTTATCAAACATATTGTTTTAGTTGATTTGAAAAAGTTTTGAATGCGTTGTTTAAACTACAATAAAACACAAACGTAGAAGTTTGCTCCAAGCTTTCTTTTGCATGTTTTATAATAGCACTCATTGCTTGATTATTAAACCACCATAAACTTAGTGACAGCTCTCGATCAAGACGTCAAAATTGCACATATTTGAATTGGAACTCCCATTTTTACACATTTTTGATAAGTTATGGGGGTTGATTTTGAGTTAAAATAAAAAAAAAATATAAAAATCATTGAAAACTTCAAATAACTAATAAGTCATTTATCTGACCATAATAAAGTTATTAAGAATTGACTAACGCCATGCAAAATCGAAAGGCACATAATGGTGCCATATTGATGGATTCACAATGTCAAATATTTGAAAATAGTTTTTCAGGCCTATTTTCCATCAATTCCATCATGATTGCCCATCAGATTTAACGAGGTGCATTTTTATTAAAGATACTTTTTCATGCCCATTTTACCTAAAATCTTGACTGACAGTAGAAAAGATGCTGATAATATGGTTAAAACATTAGTTGTTTGGCTATTAATTTTACTAGATTATATTGCAGTAATGCAATCATCATTTATCAACCATCATGGCTGCTAGAAAAAATGAAACACAACTCAAAAGCATTGGTGACCAAAATTATTATATTTTATCGAGGTTTAAAAAATAAGTTATGATAACGTTTCCAAATAGCCAGCTTTTTCAGAGTTCTGGTGATGTTAAAGAATGAGCTTTAGTTTTTTTTAAATGAAGATAAATGCTATAGTTTCAACGAAGTTTTGCTGACCATAATACAGCTAAAATTGTTACTTGGGTTTTAACCTTTTTAATTTCGATCAGCAGAGCCAATCTCAATTACGCATACGATTGATATTTTCAAAATTCGCACTTTTACCAAACAAAATCAGAATTAAATCCGAGATGCTTGTTCATCATCGATGATTCACAAAAGTTTCTCGATCTTTCAGCTAAATAAAGTCTGTTTCATATAGAATCTGGTCGGATAAAATAAATCATTTCTCCGCGAAAAAATAACGTACAACAAAAGTAAAAATGTCATTTTGTAGGGTTTTTATAGCACTTTAAGGAAAAAATACATGGAAATCATTCGTCAGCTTTTCGGATGAATTTTCAAACTTTTTTTTTGTGATACCACCCATCCTTTTCTGCGCAGTACTGCTGGTAACCTCATTCGCCATCTGATTCCACCACTTTTCCATTTGAGCGGGTTTTTGCATGGTTCTGCCACATTTCTTTAGTTTGCCCTTAACTATTGCCCAATATTTCTCGATGGGACGAAAATCCGGACAGTTTGGTGGATTGATACTTTTTTCAACAAAATCGATCTTTTTCTCCTTATACCACTTAACGATATCCTGGCTGTAGTGGCAGCTTGCCAGGTCCGGCCAAAATTTCTTCGGACCTTTGTGGGACCGAATGAATAGCAAAACCCTCTTTTGGAGAAATTCTTCTTTTTAAACAATTCTATTCATTGTTTCCCCAGTGATGAAAATCTTAGTCTTCTTCCCACAACTACAGGTTCCTTGCCAAATCATCAACTTACGAGCAAATTTATCTGCCAAAACAAACTTGAATCTACTCGCAACATTCCCTTTACGCATCGCAAGGTAAAGTTTGTTACCGGGTATTTGTCCAAAATCCATTTTGACGTAAGATTCGTCGTCCATCAAAATGCATCCGTTGTACTTGGTCAACACTTTCTCGTACAACTTCCTTGTCCTGGTTTTGGCAACCAGGTTTTGTTTCAGCGTCCTGTTGGGGTGTTTGCTTGCATGATACGATCGCAAGCCTTCTCGCAAACAAATTCGTCGAGCTGTACTGTGGTTCGTCTTGAACTTTTTCGTCATATAACGCAAGGAGATTCCAGGATTATTGTGAACTGATCGAATTACCTTTGCTCGCAGCTTCCGGTCATATGTTCCACTTTTACGCCTGGTTTGTTTTGCTCGATCCACCGTAAGGGTCTCCCGGTAACGTTGCAGCACCAAATTTACAGTCGATTTTGGATGTTTCAGGAATTGCGCGATCTTTACCCCTGACCACGTCGGTTTCTCTACGTGAGTGTGCAGAATTTTCTTCCGCGTTTCGCGTTCCATCGTCGATAACTTTTGACTGACTGCTTCAATCTTGATGAAATTTTCACCATTAAATAAACAAACCATCCGGATCAAAACACTGTCAATAGATTCGCGATGTGACAACTAGGGGCGCTGTAGTAAAAGATGCGACCAGATTCAATGTGAAACAGATTTCAGCTCACTACGTATCATTTCGTCTAGATAATGGGTGGCCAACATTTTCAACATGCGGGCCAAATTCCAGAAATAAGATTGGCTGGCGGGCCACAAATACAAATTGTTCCGGAGTATTAAAAAAAATTATAACTGATTTTAGAAAACACTATGGAAAAAACATTTGCCTAGGTCACATCGGTTATAGATCCATCTTAATAAGTTAGTTTTGTTACGTGCATAATTTAATAAATTTCGCTCCATTTGAAAAAAAAAAGTATAAATATTATGCAATACGAAATGAATTATCCCTCCCAACTTATGTATGGTTTCAAGGGATTTAAAACTTCCGCTGTTTATTCATCCCAAAAATGTCAAATCGCGTGTCTACAATGCACATGAAGTCAATTTTATGGTCTCCAAATAAAAAAATGACCGTCCATTTTCCAAAGTTTTCAAGTTTACCGTTCTCCTTAGAAACAATCGATGGACAAATTAGGGAAAAACTGCAAAATGGAATTGTTGAAAAAAAGTAACGGTCACAAGCTTTTGAAATTTCAAAGAAAATAATTATTTCAACGAACTTTAGTTTATATTATGAAAAATATTGATTTTACAAAGTACGGACCTTAACATCAACTCAATACAACTTTTTTCTAAATTTCCAGTATCTCGATTTGACAAGTGTGTTGGGAAAAGCCACTTTAAACAGGATGAAGGCGAATTTGA